>NC_056729.1:1395835323-1396135323 GCF_019279795.1 Protopterus annectens
TTAGTGTTGTGTTGTCAGCATATTGCACTATTTAAGCTTTTGTGGTAGCTAGATGAAGATGGTTTGCAAAAATGTTGAAAAGAAAGGAGCTGAGAATAGAACCCTGACGTATGCCTATCGTGTCTGGGAGTGGGAGGATCGGGAGTCAAGCCATTTAACAGATTGAGAGTGGCTGTCTAGGTAAATTTTAAACCAGAGTAGAGTGGGGTTGTCCAAGTTGCGCTAAGAGAAACAGGTTATGTGTTTACTGTGGGAAACTGTATTGAGCACTTTGGATAAGTCTAGAAAGGTAGCAAAGACTACTTTGCCTTGATTCCTATGTGTGCTGATAGTGTTGGGGAAGTTAATTAGGGTAGTGGTGGTACTGTGAGTTGGTCGAAAAGCATGTTGAGTTTTGTGGTTTTGGATAGTAAATTACTGGTGAGAAGATGGGTAAGGAGTTGGTAGTGGATACATCTTTTCAGAATCTTAGATAAGAGTGAAAGGATTGCAATGGGATGGTAGTTAGAGAGGTCGGTAGAGGAGCCACCCTTGTGAAGGGGAATGATGAAAGAGGTTTTCGATAGGGATGGAGTGGTGTGTTCAGTGATGGATCTATTTATCAGTAATGAAACAGGGCAAGTTATAGCCCTGGAGGCAAGTTGAAAGTACTCTGTGTAGAGAATGACAGTAGTGAGGGTGGTGGGTTTGAGTTTGGATAAGAATTTTTGGATAACTGATGTTGGTACTGGTTTGAGTGAGAAGGGGGGATTGTTTTTTAGATCTTTAGGAGGTTGAGGAAGGTTGGTGGGATTTGTGCTGTTAACAAGTTTAAGTATAGAGGACGTAAAGTAGTTATTGAAACTGGATGCTATTTCTGTATTTGATCTGTCTATATTGGGGGGTAGTGGTTCTACCGGGCTGAAGGATGTTGGTCACTGCAACCCAGAATTTTTGTGGGTTGGTACTATGTTTCCTTTTCAGGGAAATATACTGATTTTGTTTGCCAGTCTTAATTTGTTTTTTTTTACCTTATTGCGGAGTTCAAGAAAGGCTTGCCTAGTTGTGGGTGTTTTGAGTTGGCACCAGGTCGTCCAAGCTTTGTCCCTTTTCTTGAGTAAGCATCTTGTGGTTTTTCCTAGCCAAAAGGCTGGGTTACTGCGAATCCTAATTGTTCTAAGTGGGGCTAGATGGTTAAGGATATTTAGAAATGTGGAGTTAAACTATTCAACCGCTAAGTCTAGTGGAAGGGTTTTTTCCCCAAAAACATTTTTATTAAATTTTGTTAATAAACATGGACATAAAGTATTAAAAATAAACAATATAAAACATAATGACTATTTAACTATATACAAACATCCATGACAAACATTTGCTTTATCCAAGAAAGGTAATCAATATTTATTTAACAATCTCTCCAATTTTTGGCAAGCCAGTCTTTTGTGTGTTACATTTGATAATCTCTGATAAATAGTTTGCAATTCTTTTTTACATACAGATTTTGCTATTGAAATAAACTCAGTAAACATAAGATCTTTCTTATTTTTCCAGTTCAATGTAATTATTTTTCGAGGAATAGCTTAGTGGAAGGTTTTGATGGAAGACCAGTTGTAGGATTTTAAGAAGTGATTAGTGGGGAAGTTTTTTACACCTTCAGGATGGAACTTTCTCAACATATGAAACAACTACAGATGTCCCAGAGCTTCTTAACTAGAAAGATATCAGGCTTAAAGTCCCTGATCTACCTAGAAAGATTAAAAGCTCTGTCCGTTTACTCAGTATCTTATAGACTCTTGAGAGGCTCTCTGTGGCTTGTCTACTAAGCCATTAGAAATCCTTTCATTTACTTTATTTATTTATTGTCTTTTGTTTACTGGAAAAGTTTGATTGGGTACAAGTCCCATTTTCAGCGGAGGCCCCCAGGAGAAAAGCTCCACATAAAATACATACTTAAAATGAACAATAATAAAAATGAAACATTTTATGCATTATTATGCAGGCAGTATTGAGACAAATAGTAGAGACATTTATCATATACTTTAGAAGTTATATTGATTTACATGAATCAAAGTCATGTTAATATACAAGAGCTGGAGATGCAATAGCAATTATTAAGTACATAGGTTCAGTATATGCATACTGACATTAATGATGTAGGATGTCACTAACCCAGGAACAGAAAATAGAGGAAGAAGGGTCCAAGCACTAATAATCAAGAAAAATATAAACAGAAAAAGTTATGATAATGGTGATGGCTTAAATAACGCATTGGTCATATTTTAAGTCATCATCAATTAAGACACCAAGAAGCTTTGTGTTGGAAATGGTTTCAACTGAGGTATTACTTGCTGATTTGATGTTGAAGGACTGTTGAAGGACTATTTCTGTACTGACGGACATTTTGGTAAAAACAGCATTTTATCACTTAAAAGTAGTCGGCTGTCATCTAGCCAGGCTTCATCTGAGAAAAGGCAGTCCTGCAACAACTTGTGGAGTAGCTGTAGACTTGATACAGAGGATACAAGCATGGCATTGTTTGTATTTTATAATATGAAGGCTTTTTTGGTAGCTTTTGTGAAGCTTATTAGTAAATATCTTGAATAATAAAGGACCTAGACTAGATCCCTGAGGTATGCAAACAGAGACAAACAGAAAGGGGGAGAGATCTCATTTCCATTTTATAGCCTGGAGTCTGTTGGTGAGACAGCTGTGAAACTAGCTAAGGAATGAATGGGAGAGTCCTACGGGAGAGCAGTTCATGGAGCAGGTGTTAGTGTGAAATGGTGTCAAAGGCTTTTGACATGTCTAAGAAAAGGGAAGATACTAGGTCACCAGTGTTTTTATTAGAATTTATGATTTCTATAAAACAGAGCAGAGCAGTAGTGGTGCTGTGGTGAGTTTGGAACCATGTTGAGTACTGCAGAAGAGATTGTTATTATGAACACAGGGAAAGGAGTTGGGAATGAATGTGTTTTTCTAATATTATGAAGAGTGGAGGTAAAATGTCTACAGGTTGATAACTGGAGAGGTTGGTGGATGTTCCCCCATTAAGTAGAGGTATGATGTGGGATTTTTTTCCAACTGGCAGGGATGTAGCTTTCTGTAATTGATTGGCATGAGTACGGACAGAGGATATGCTATAGCACATGCAGTAATACTGAGATATTCTGGTGGCAGGTTGTCAGCAGCTGCTGAAGAAATTTTTAGTTTTATGAGGTGTTTTTGATAGAAGAGGTAGATACTGGTTGAGGGGAGAAAGGATTTTGGTGGTGATTAGTACTGTTTGGGATAGTGAGGCTGGTGGGTGGTTTGTTTTTAAGTAGGGAAGGTCAAAGTGTATGAAATGTGTACTGAATTGGGTTGTTATAGGAACTAAGCTGATGGTGGTAACTAGTAAAGGAGCTGTAGTTTGGCCTGGGTGTAAAAGTCTTTAGACTGTGCTCCAGATAAGCTTAGCATTCTGTTGGTGGTTGTCTTGAAGCTTGAAAACGTATTTCTTTTTGTTTGATCTGATCTCTTGCTTAGACAGATTCCTAAGCTGTCTAAAATATTGCCATTTTTGTGGTGGTTTGTCAGTAAACCATGCTTTCCAAGGTTTATCTCTGTTTAGGATGAGTTGCCTGGTTTCTCTTGTGAGCCATGAGGCAGGGCTGGATTTGATTCATTTTGATCTGATGGGAGCTAGTTTGCTTAGCATGTTAAGGAATGTGTTGTTAAAGTGAGTTACATCACGACCTAGGGTAAATATTCTAGAATATCCCAGTTCTATTTGTTGAGGTAGCTATTGATGGTGTCATTATTGATGGAGGAGGGTGTATGCACATTATAGATTACATGGTTAGGTGCATGATTAGACTGCCTCATGGCAAAGGTTAGTAGATGATCACTGATGGTGTTAGGTAGGAAGACAGCAGTTTTCATTTTGTTAGAAGCAGAGTAGGGGAGCAAAGTGAGCCTGAGCTAGGCAAGGGAGAATGGAGCGGGTTCCAACACCTTAGAGCTAGTGTAAGGCCAAAAAACAATCAATAGAGTTGCCAATTCTAGAGTTTGCACACAAGTAACCACGGGTGCTTACTAGTTTAGTAAACTTACCAGAAACAGTCTGTAATAATATTGATTCAACAACATTAGCAAGGAAACTATTCACAACATATGTTCATGAACAATTGTTTCAGATTGCAAAAAAAAATATCAAGGAACAGAACATACTAAAACTTGTTTGTCTTCCTAAAAAAATTACCGTTACTTCACATCAAGTTTTACCACTGTTGATATGCAATGATCATGGGATTATAAAGGTTTCTGTTGTTTCTGGTGTTTGCTAAGCTGTTAGGATTGCAGAGATGGAAATCAAGGATACCAAAAAGTTGTTTGGAGAGTTAGTCTTCAACTGTCCACCCTCAGCCACTTACATTAACCAGTCATGGACTGTATCTCACCGCTCCCACCTGCCCCAAAGAATGCAGCAGAGTAAATACAACCACCAAACTGAAAAAGGAAAAAAGAAAACCTGAAAGACAGGCACAGAAAATTAGAAAAAAAATATAAACACTGAATAACATCCATACCTGATCTGACTCTTTGATACAGGGGGTTACAGCTGTCCCTGTGCCAAATGACCCAAGTTTAAACAGCAGCTCATGCACTGCAATAGTTGGGTAAGGGCAGGACAAATGTAGCTTTCTACCAACATGTCAACAGAAGAAGGATTTTGCAGCTCCCCAGTTCTTGGTTACACTACTCCAGAGGAAGGCATAAGCCAATACAAACAGCTAGTCCCCAGTTGTGGGAAGGGAATGGGCATCACTGACAAAACTGGGATTCTGGTATCTCCTACAGGGTTTGTAGGTACTTTCTAGGCTTTGATCAATGAGTATCATAAAAACTCTGGCCTTTTTTAAACAAGAAACAACTTTATTAAATTATCACGCGTGACATATACAATCATACATTTATATAAATGAAAACAAACCATACTGTCATCATTTTAGTTACAAACATTATACCTCACTTATAATCCATCCAGTCATTGTCAGTCAAACATTACATAACTCATTCAAATCCTGCCCTTTTTAAACCTTGTTCCTCCTCTACTTGTATTGTTCCCACAATTCCCATTTTTCCATGTAACTTCCTCCCAACCTTTTCTATAGATCCATATTCCAGTTGTTATACTTCTGTTACTATATTCACTACTTCTAGTACAGTTGGTTTAGCTTTTGATGTCCATTCTTTAGCAATTTTTTGGCAGCCACCATAATTAAACTCAGCAAGGCTTACTATGTCTAGGCAATTCTGACTCTGTATCACAGCTCAAAAAATAATTTCCTTAATTCAATAATTTGCTCACCCAGTATCTCTGAGAGAGTAGACTGCAGAGAATCTTTAGTCTTCCAGATCATTGCCCTTCCAGAAAATATGTTCCCAATGACCTTTTCTTCCCCATACACCTAAATCTTCTAGACTTTGTTGCATATTTGGAGACATATATATATATATATATATATATATACCTCCCCATTGTTTCTTTGTAAATTGCTTACCCAGTCTCTATTTCCAATCCTTTCTAACCTCCTCTGATTGTTTTGTATACTTAACCGTGCAATATTCTGTATGCTGTACTAATTATTCCTTTTTTAACAGCAGCTTCTGTTCTAGATTCTACTAAAAACTCTACCAGTGCTGGTCTTTCGCTTAGGATCTCCCTACTTCTTTCTCTTTACCTATACTCTGATAATAATCCTTGATATGGAAGGCAATCTCTAGCCTCTAGTCCAAATAAATTATTTGCCTCTTCCCATTCTATTACCTTTCCCTCTTTAATTATTTCCTCTCAATACCTTGGTTCTTTTGCCAGTTTTCTCCAATAAATTCCAGCCCCTTCTTGCCTAATGTCTGTATACCTAACTGAAGTCATCCCTATCGGCAGAATCTCCTTTCACCATTCCTGTGTTGGTTTAGTTCTTAGAATAATTTCTGCTACTTTATAAAAATAATATTCTGTATGGTTATTGTTATTCTCCTTAAGGATATAATTTCTGCTACTTTATAAAAATAATATTCTGTATGGTTATTGTTATTCTCCTTAAAGATATGCATCCAAAATCCTAGTCTCTCCTTGTTTCTTGAGCTTCACCCCTGTTTCATCAACATCCCTTTCCACTTTGAATTATAGGTTTCTGCTTATGTTACATATAGGAGCCTTAACTCTGTAACTCTGAAACACCTCTTCAAAATGTGCAATCTCAAACCGCCTTGTTTTATTGGAAGAATCCGCTTATCCTACTTGACTCTTGCCATCTTCCCCTTCCAGGTAAAATCCTTCAGCTCTTTATTAATTGTTATTCACAACTTTTTCTCTGTTTGATAAAAATATTCCTCACCTGTCTATAAAACTAAAGGGACTAAAAACATTTTAACTGCTTGCATCTTGCTATCAACATCCATAGAACAGAGCCTCCAATTTCTCAGTTCTTGCATTATCTTTTGTTAAGTCTCTTCCCACATATCCCTAGCCGCCACAACAGAATCCTTTTTAACCCATACTCCTAAGTACTTCATTTTATCGTGTCCCCATAAATATGGATATTGCTTAATCAATTTGTGTGTGGGTACACAGTTTACAGCTGATGTCTTTGTTTAAGCTTTATTAATTTTGTATCCCCAAAAGATCTGAAACCGCCTCAAAATGTTCCACAACACTGAAATGTCTTTTTCTGTTTTTATCAAGTATAAAATAATATCATCTGCAAATACAACCAGCTTTTTTTGTTGCTACCATACCAATTATATCCTTGAATTTCTGAGTCTCTTATTTTCTTTGCCAATGGCTCTAAATGTTGTGCAAATAAAAAAGGGAAAGAGGATTCCCCTGTCTGGCTCCTCTGCTCAAACAAAATTATCAGAGAGGAACCCACACTTTAATGTTTGCCTCCGATCCCTCATATATCTTCTTAATCAACCTTATAATTTTATCAGAGGGATACAAATGCTCCAATTGCCATCGTCCTAAACTCCCAGCTTACTCTGTCAAATGCTTTCTCTGCATCAAAACCCACCAACAACAGTGGTATTTTCTTACATTCCGCTTCCCTCTGGATCAACAGTGTTCTGTTAATGTTGTCAAATGTTTTCCTCCCCTCGAAAAAAAACAAACTGATCCATATCTATCAATGATGGCATCACTTTTACCATTCTTCTAGCCACTATAGACATAAACACTTTAAATTCATTGTTTAGGATTGAAATGGTTCTGTATGAAGCTGGATCTAATGAGTCTTTACCGTCTTTAGGTATTGCTGCCACCACCACTATCTTCCAGGATGTTGGTGCTTCTCTTCCTCTTAAAATACTGTTAAAAAAAAACTACCAGATCTTTACCAATTCTTTTCTCTCTTAGCTTCCAAACTTCCACAGGAATACCATCTATTCCTGGGGACTTTCCTGTGGATTGGTTGTACGTACCATTTTTACCTCATTTCTTCCTTTTCTGTTAGTAATTGTGCCTCATCTACCTCTACTTTTGACATATCTAATTCTTCCATAAACATTTCCATTTGTATCTTTTCTTAATTTCCACATTTCTCTGATTTATACAGACTTTAATAACATGTCTGAAATATTTCTAGTGCATCTACAGTATCTCATGTTATCTTCCTTGTTATAGGCTCCCTAAGAGTGGAGACAGCCCTTTCTACTTCCTGTTGCCTAAGTCCTTGTGCTAAAAGTTTCTGTGCACTGGAGTTATTATCAAAAAACTGCTGCTTAACAGCAATCTTTCTAAACTCATGCATATTATCAAGGTAATCCCATATTTTCTGTTTAGCATTCTACAATAGTTCCTCTTATTGTTCTGTGAGACTCCCCCTATCATGCAATACTTTAACATTTGTCAGTTTTTCTACATAATTCTTGTGACTTCTAAACCATAGCCCTCTTTCTTTTATTTCCACCCTATCTTTAAATTTTATCCCACTCCCTAGCTATATTTTCAGAAGAAATTTCTATCTTCTCTAATAATTCCCAAATAATTTCAAGTACCCATTCCATAAATTCCACTCTTCTCAACATACAGGTGGAAAAGCACCAGTATCTCATTTTTATTTTATTACTCTGCACTTTATTTTAGTTATCATTGGTGTGTGATCTGAAATAGTTATTGGATGCATATCAAAACTTTAAATTAAATGACAATGTTCCTATGAAATATAAATTCACTCTAGCCTAGACCATTTTTTGTATCTTCAGGAATAATATGTAAATTCACTCCGAACTCTCAGTACTGAATTTACATCCTCCATACCAAATATTTTCATATATTTCTTCACAAATCTACCCTCCTTTCTTATATTTTCCCATCTGGGCCCCTCAGACACATCTTCACTGCTGCAAATCAAATTCCAGTTCCCACTTATAAGTAATATTCCCTGCTGAAAGCTGATTATTTTTTTAAGCTCCATTATAGCTGTTTTAGGTGGAATATAAATATATACTGGTGTAATCCTCCTCTCTTGCCATTAGCACCTTAGTACTAAACCTCTACAATTATTATTTCTTTCCTCTTCTATCACTACTGGAGCTCCTCTTGCAATTACTATACATACTCCTGTTTTCCTTTGTCCAAGGTATTCTGCTGAGTAACCTTCCTGAAAACTTTTCTTTATCACATTCACATGTTCAGTTCTTGCCAAATGTTTCTCCTGAAGCACAGCTAGTTGCACACTACATTTTTTAATATAGTTAAAAACTTCTTCTTTTTTGTATATATCTGTGAGACCACTAACATTAAAATGTAATATAGAAAGTGTCATTATGATAAAAAGTTATTATTTCTACCTTTTATGTGTAATAGCTTTTTTGTTAGGTACCTAGTCCCAACTTATGTGTTACATGCATACACTAACAATTTGGTAGGCTGATATTTTATACAGTTGTTTCTTGTCATATCCACTTGAGCCTATATCACATCTTACAAAACTTTTTGTTTTATTGAAAGCCCTCAAAGAAAAAAACACCCCTTAAACCTAAACTAACGAATGCTCAAACTGAAACATAAAAGACTACCAAGCAATGGGACTCCCAAAATGGTTTAATGATAATACACAATATAAAAGATAAGCACTTTTGTCTGTATTTCATTAGATTTCATCAAGTAATAACTTAAAATATGTGTGAACAACTTATACTCCCTGTAAGTCACATGATAAATTTAAAACTTTAAATGCTTAAAGAAATATTATAACAAAATATGCTGATAATATAGATATACATTTTATCTATATATATATATATATATATCTATATCTATATATATATATATATATACATATCTATATCTATATATATATATATATATATCTATATCTATATATATATATATAAAAAATAAACATTTAATTCAAACTTGCAATATCTTGATATCAACTCTGATGTCCCCATGCTGGGCCAGTAATCAAGGACCCTGAATCCTCACCACTGACACTGGAGAGGGACGTGCACTTGGATTACAAATGGATACACACAATATTTCCAGATGCAGACATCTCTGCATCAAGCACAATTTCCCTGAACAGCACACACGACACACACTCAGTCTCTATCTGCCTCTCCTCAGATCCCCAATAAGGCTCCCCACTGGCACTATGAAACCAGTGCTTCATGTCCCTGCCCCAAGTAGCTGACATACACACTCACTGAGATTTAATTTTCACAAACACACACACACACACACACACACACACACACACACACACACACACCTGGAAAAGTCTGGCACAGATTACCCACTCTACCAACTTTGCCCAGACTATAAGGTAGAGTCACTGCCACCAGTAAGTTACTATAAGGCTCTTAAAAGGGTACCCATTTATGCTGAGTGACGTTACTATTAATACAGATGATAATTTTGAGCAAACAGCATGGCATTTGGGAGTGGCCAGAGTTATCACCAAATAAATAAGTTTAAATACTCTTCAAGCTTAAATGGTTTCTAAAAAGGACCAGCCACAATGAAAAGTTTAAATATATTTAATAATAAACAAAAGAACAAGAAAATACTAAATATATATTTACGGTAAACCACAGACATGAATTCACAGGAAATACTGAAAATAACATTGATGGACAGACTCCTACAAATAAAGAAAAACAATCTCCGGGAGGGTGGCCTAATGGTTAAGGTATTTGCCTTACAAACACAAGGTGCAGAGTTTGAGTCTCACAAGGGATAATTGGCTAGGCTTACAATGGCTCGCAGGGGCAATTAGCCTAGTACTAACCTATGAACAAACTAAGCTTCACTATATTCCTGACTGAATCTAGGAGAATTACTACTCCCTAATACCTTACTTGATAGAGCAAATCACAATGAAATACTTGAGCAGTCTTTCTAGTCAGGTTCCCCAAAACAGAATACTCAATGCTCAGAGATTGCTCCCTGTAAAATATAATATCCAACATGGTTTGCAGAATGACCTCATCTGGTCACCTGACTCCAGGTTCTCACAGTATCCCCCTTTGAAGCTGAGACAGGAATTTAGCATATACTGCTACAATACAGATCTAAATGCTTATGGCAGTGACTTAAGTTTCCCCCCTCTTTTTACTGAGCTAATGAATCCCCTCTTTTTACTGACCTAATGAACAATGGTTTCTTCCAGACCCACCATCTTCAGTCATATTCAGTGCTGTGGGGTACCTTTTTAATGGTTTAACAGCTCATTTATATTTCCCTTATTTTTCTTAAAGTAAGCTAGCTGGTTAACATCTGCAGTCCCAGTATCCTCTACTAAAACATATACATTTAATTCAGTTACAATAATACATGTACATTTCTTTTCATTCCAGCAGGGTGCACTGTTAATAACATCATAAATACATTTTCAGCACAATTATCTGTACAAATCAGTTTGATATACAAATGACATAAAATTATTTACAACATTCCAGCTAGCTGTGCTGGCACTAGTCATATATCCACTTCCCTACTTCTCCTGGCACGGCTGGCAGTACCTCCTATCGTCACATCAACTTGTAAAAATATTACGATGGCATATGAGAATACTGTTTTAACTATTTTATATAGTATAAATATCTGCTGGTTAACATTCTTTAACAGTTTAAAAGATATATAAACATTATGCCACAAGAAATATATATGTAAGCCAACCAGGCATTATGACAAAAAATAAACTACCCTGGTTTACTTTTGGTATGCTTTCATTTTTAATAAACTACTACTGTTAAAGGAAAGCTTTATTATAGCCAATGTTCTTTTTTATTTATTTGTTTTCTCTTAAAACTTGCCAAGGGCCTTAATCCAGTCATTCCCCTATGCAAGAATGAGAAAAAGCACATCAATTTTTCTTGTATCATGCTCTTTGACCAGACTTCTCTTCTTTTTTTACACTGCAGTGCTTACATTTCTTAAAAAATAAAGGAGAAAGAGAAAAGAAGGAAAAAAACATGGCACTTGTTTACTTTAGTAACTGCATTACACTTGAAAATAACTGAAAAGACTTTACTTTATAGCAAGCAAACTATATCATGCATCATAACAATATTACTGCTAAGAACAAGATTTAATTTTGATTACAGTTCGCTCTCTCTTCCTCTTCCCTTCTCCTAAGTGTTCTTCCTCTTTTAAACACAAAGAAACTAAGGGTCATCCTACTAAATGATAGGAGTTTAAATCAGAAACTGCACTCTCTGGAAGCACTCTTCTCCCTGGAAGATGTTGATGTCTGTGCAGTCACAGAAACTTGGTTCAAAGCTGCAGTAAGTACCCTGACCTTGAAAGGTGATTTCAACTATCCCTCCATTAAATGGGAAACTTAAAAGAGCCCAAACTCACGTGCACAAAAGTTCCTAAATTTTGTTAACTCAAATGCCCTGTACCACCCCATAACAGGCTCTAATATTCCAGACCTGGTCCTCATCAATAATAGTGATAAATGCAATGTCTCAAGTGTAGGGCCTGCACTGGTTAAATCCAACCATAAACTGAAATAAATAGCAATAGTACCAGCACTCTCCAAAGGAGAAGTCAGGATAAAATCTTCACAAAAACTAACTATACTGTCCTAAGGGATGGTATAATTGACTTCCAAGTTCCAGTTTCCACAGATGGCATGGATGGCTATACTAAGGTATACACTGATGCCCTGTATAAACATCTACATAAATGTATAGAGACAGCCATGCATGCTACCATTAAAGCAAGATACCCAAGGAAAAAAAATACATCCTGGTGGACGTCCAGTATAATAGATTATACAATAAGCAAGGGAAGGTGCTGTCTAAAAATACAAAAGTGAGAAGCCAGAACCGGAAGAGCACCCTCCTCAGCCTAAACAAGCAAATAAGAAAACTTGTAAAATCCTCAAAGAGCAACTATGAGAAAAAATTAGCAACCATATCCAAGGATAACCATAAGGCTTTCTTCAGCTTCTTCCATAACGTAAAAGGTAGGGTTCAGATGTGTGCTAAACTGATTGTGGATGGTATCGCACACACTGGCCCTGTGGAAACTGCAAACCTGCTAGCAGATAGGTTTGGTGAAAACTTCATCCCCCCCAAACATACCACAAACCATGTCTTCAACATCACCTCTTCTCTGTATCTCCAAAGAGCAAGTCATCAATGGTTTCTCCAAGACTAAGAACACAGCCTCTATGGGACCAAAGGGCATTCCAGGTTGTGTTCTTAAACAAGTGCTAGCTACATCACTAGGCACCCTATTCAACCCCAGACTGAGTACTGGCTTTGTCCCCACTGAATGTAAAACAGCATCTGTTAACCCCCCCCCCCCCTCACAGTGTGGCTCTGCAAAATACCCAGGTAACTATAGACCCATAAGTTTAACCAACCTCATCTGTAAGGCAACAGAATGAATCAACGTGGATCTCATAAATATGGAGGTTAGGTTGTGCCTGCTAAACATGGTGGACTTCCAAGGCCTTCAACACAATCCCACATTCGGGCACCATTGACAAACTAACCCAGCTGAATATCAACTCCTATGTTGTCAGGTGGGTTGCAAACTGGCTCACATATCACTCAGTCAAAGTGGGATACTTCACCTCTACCATCAGAAATGTCACCAGTGGGGTCCCACTAGGGTCAGTACTGGGCCCCACATTGTTTGGCATATACTTCCTAGACATCCAGGGCAAAATAGATGGGTTGTGGCTAACCAAGTTTGTGGATGACTGCAAATTAGGTGCTGTCATTGAATCCCCTAGCAATGTCAGTATTCTTCAAAAGGGGCTTACACAGAGCAATGATTGGTGCCAAAGCCATGGTCTTAAACTAAATGCTAAAAAATGCATCATCATTCCCTTTGGTAAAAACAATGTCCATGATGATTATAAAACAGACAATGTCCTTAGTACCAATTCTGTAATGAGGGACCTGGAAACAGAAATTGACTATGACCTCAACTTTGACCACCATGTGTCTAATGTGACGAGGAAGGTATTCTGTGTTGCTCACCTGATTAGTAAAGGCATCGTCTCAACAAGTTAAAACATGTAGAGCTGTAATTAAGCTGTTACTCAGTGTGCAGCCATCTTGGATGTCCTTAAGAAGCCTAGACTTACACTCCCATAGTAGATTTCAGGCCTTATTCTTTGCGTATGAATAACTCAGAGACAGACCAAACAAAGACACGTTGGGACATTTACATGTTTCCCCTATCCATGAGAAACAGGGGTGCAAAACTGGGCATTAATTTCTGGTTATCCCAGCAATTATCTAAATTACATTTGCCTAGAGTAAGAGAACAATCATCTAAATTACATTTGACTAGAATAGGAGAAGTGTTTTCCTTTTTGTGGAGTGGAAGATGGTTCCATAGATGTGACATTCTCTGTGATAATACATCCCCACCAAGCAAGTTCTATTTATTTTGCAAATGAGATTGAAGTACCTTAAGTGGGTGTTTATGATACCATTGGACTTAACAAATGTGTAATAGAGTTGACAGAATTGGGTGTGCTGAAGCTCTATGTGTGAGGCAGCGGTTGCCTCTCAGGAGCCAGTATGATACTTAGAAGAGGCTTTGAGAATAGCTGCATAATTTGTATGATTTAGACCCTTAATTATTTTTAGTGTGAAAGGACAATGGTAATGCCACTTGTGACAAGTGTTTTGACAGGTGCATCCCAAAAGGGGCATTATACTCAATGACTGGCCTAATGACTGCCTACTAGACTGGAACGATTACATCCCCAGACCTGGATGTAATACCTTTAGATATAAGTTGTGAGAAGAAAAAGGAATTCCTTACACCAATGAATTCATGGCTATCAAAGGTCATTTCATTGCTAACATAATTTCCCAGATCCCAAACTACAGGATCGATTTTCAGGGTTGTTTTGTCAATGTGATAGTGATAAAGAAGTCATGCATGCCAAACGATAAGATTATATACTTCTTGACATATAGTGTAGTCCATATTTATGACCAAACAGCGATTTGTTTGGGAACAGGTCTTGATGGAGAATCTTGGTACCCTCTGCGGAGTTTATGACATCACCCTGTTAGCAGTCACCTGCAAACTTTGTCAGTCAAAAACCTTAACATTAATTATCATCTTTTTAAAGTAAATGCCAAAGGGGAATGGCCTAAGGACTAAACCCTGGGTTACACCAATAATGACACATCTTTTGGGAGTGATACAACCACCCAACATAACTTTCTTGGTTCTATTTTGAGCTAATTTGCTATCCAATGAGTTGCACAGCGAATTACATTTAGCTGGAGGAGTTTATCGATGATATCCGAGTATGGGATTGTGTTGAATGCTTTTGTGTGCTCTAGATAAGTGGTGTATTGTTTTGACCTTCTCCATTGATTCAGCAAATTTTTCTAAGAAGTTGATCGGATTAAGTAAGCAAAATCTTCCCTTGACGATTCTGACCTGCACTGGGTCAAGAATCTGTGGCTTACCTATATCCTTATTTATTAATTTCATAATGATCCTTTCCAAAGATATATAAATGAGACGGGTCAGAATTTTGGGTCTATAATTATATGGGTTTGTTGAAGCCCAAACTTTGTGCAAGGGAATGATTGTTGCTTTCCTCCATTCATCCAGTATGAAGCCTGTTTGGAGGCTGATACTGAACAGCTTCTGTACCAGATCAACAAGTTATGTTTCAGTCTGACCAGTAGGCATCCTGGTATGTTATCTGGCCTCATAAACATAGTGTTCTTGGGCTTAGACAGTGCTTTCAGAACATGTTCGTGAGAGATTTGAGTGGGGTGTAGATGTGGGTATGTGATCTGAGAATACTGGAGAGATGAGGAAATTAGAACTAAACATGTCAACTAGTAGATTGGCTATATCCTCTAGGCCCAAGTAAGTGATATAATTTTTTAATAGCTCTGCACAGTGCTTGGCACTGCTTCTGAGATTTCTGTCATAATTAAAGAAGGCTTTGTGGGTATCTTTCACCTGGGTGGCTGTTTTTTCATATCTGGCATTGTATCATTTGATCAGGTTCTGCAGTTCATTTTTAAGTTTAGCAGAATTGTTTTTGGCATCTTGAAAGTTAGATTTATTTTTCCATGAAATGTGTTTTTTTTTTCTTTTACTATAGGGCCTGTTTAAATATCCATCACAGGGTTTAGTTTTCAATTTGGCTTTCTATTTATTTCTTATGGGGACAGATGTGTTAATGCAGCTATTTATATGTTCATAGAATTACACAGTGAAGGATTCCACAAATGCAGTGGGGGGGGGGGGGGGGTCATCAAGATGGAGGGAACTTTGGAATTTAGCTAGGTCATTGCTCAGTTTTAGCAGATTAGTTTCACATAATCTCTGAATGCCGATCCTTTGGGAGATGCTTCAGGCTAAAGTCTTACATTGAACGTAACTGACTTGTAGTCTGATCTATTTTGACATAAGAAAGTTACAATTGGTGGGGAGCAAAGTTACTCCACACTGACAAGGAAAAGTCCAGATTTTATTGCCTCTGGTTGGGGTGCAGACTAACTACTTCAGGGAGTCTGTATTGAGGAAGTCCAGAAGTCTCTGAGCATACAAGTGTAAGGATCTATACATTTCCCAGTTTATGAAGGGGTAGCTGAAGTTTCCTAGAAGAATGGTGTTTGACTTAATACATAGAGAATCCAAGCGAGTAAGATAGGAGTTATGGGCTGAGTTAATAAACAGGGACTCCAAGCTGGTTAGATAGGAGTTATGGGCTGAGGGGGACATGGGGGCCCTATAGTTAGCTATAATATGATAAACAGTTTTGTTCATACTAAGTTCAATGTGGAGAAGTTCTGGAGATGATTTTTTTTTCAGACTATGCAGGCCTTTAGTGCCTCTGAGTAATACAGTGGACCTGAATATGCGATAGGCACTGAAATCCTCCACTGATAGAGTGTTTTCAATTATCTTCTACCAGGTCTTTTTGATGATAAATATACTGACATTTTCCAATGTAAGTAGTGTGTATACTGTTTTTTTTAAAGCTCGTAGTGCAGATTAGCAATACTTTGACTTTATCTAGATTCTGTGGAATGCTGAAGCATGTGTACTCCAGAGGAGGGACTGCTGGTAGTTCCCATGATGATATGGGTCCCTATTTTACCACCAGGGGCGGGGTCATGGACTTACAATTAAAAATCCACTTAAAACTGCCTTTTTGGACTGCTCTCACTTGATCAAGGAGCAGAAGGCTTACACAGGCTCTTGTCCATAAGGGGAAAGTGGGCAGTGTAAACTTTCACTCCAATGAGGAATGAAGAGCTTGATGGTCACCAGGCACAAAGCAAAAATAAACAAACAACCAAATAAATAAATAACATACAAACCATATTTTGGTCTTGATTTTCCATTTCCCAGAACTGGGAATTCAAATCAGTTCTCAGGCAGTCCACTTCACTGTCATTCTTCCATCAATATCAGAAGAAGGCAACACCTACAATCTTAAAAAAACAGAGTCTTTTTTTTATCCTAGACTATCCACCCATCTTAGAACAAGTAATCCATTTGCCCAGCTTACCAAAGTGTAAACTGAGACTAACATCACAGGTCAGAAAAAGTAGAGAAATTATTTTATACACAGCAATTCATTACTCTGAACAATATATTTATTTATTTATTAACATTTGTTTAGAGGGAAAGTCCGACTTGGTACAAAGCCAATTTTCAGCAGAAGCCCAGGGAGAAATTTTCCAGATGCATGTCTTTGCATCATGGGAGGAAACCGTAATACTCGGAGGAAACCCACACGAATGCAGGGAGGACATGCAGACTCCACAGAAAAGGCACCCCGGCCAAGAATCGAACTGGAGAAGCTCTTGCTATGAGGCGACAGTGCTACCTCTGCACCATTGTGCCCTCCTTTTATCTTTATATATATGTACTACAGCAACAATCTATAAATAAAACTATACTGAAAGTATTTTTTGCAAGACACATCTTTACCTCACCCATAACTTTGAAATAATCCACTACAGCTGATTCATGCATATCCTTATTTCATTTTTATCTTTGACCTTATTAAATTTAACAGTGCCTATTTGCTTTTTATTAAACCCTGAACCTTAGCATATCTCAGAAGTAGAAGTGACTTGGTCAGCTGTACTGTTTTGTTAACTCCAATTTATATATATATATATATATATATATATATATATATATATATATATATATATATGGTACTTGTCCAGAAAAATAGAAGTTGCGCTTTCCAAATTACTTTTCTGATAAACTGGGAATCCTGAGAAACTGACTTTTTTCCACAAAAATTCTAGCCACGTTTCTCAAGTAGAAATGTCTACAGTAAACCCTTAGTCAAACTGATAAACTCTTCCTAATCTACATACACTCTATCCAGGATCCAGAAAAAAAAGTGAATGGCCCGAGGAACCAGTAATATCTACAGCAGAGTCACCCACCAGTGGTTGAGACGTAGTGAGAGCCCAATGTGTTGTTTTTTTTCCCTTGGGTTTGGAAGAAGGTAAAATCGTGGGACCGGTATGCTTTTCCATGGTTCTGCCAAAAAAGGAGTCTGATTTCTGGTTACTGCAGCTACATTCAATCGATGACAGGTAGCTTATAAAAAGTAATGTTTAAAATCAAAATACACATTGATAGTATCAAAACTCACTTGCCCACAATAAAACACTGTAAACCTCATAAAATAAACAAGTTTTTCCACAAAAACGGCCTAAAATAAGCACAAACAGTCAGACCAGCAAGTCTACAGGCAGTCCCATAAAATACACACTTCCCTTCAAATATAATGTTTTACACAGACAATAGCACATTTTTTCACCAAAAACAACATATTGTGGAAGGTTTTCCCCAAATGGAGCTTATTTGACAACTCAAGGGAGACCATTAGCAGACTGGCGAGCCTCTGAAGCCCACAACAGGAGCAATATCTATGGGTGGAAAGAAAGTCATGAAGTGCTATAATCATGGCATGAAGAGCTATAATCATTCAAGGAAGCAAGAAAGTATGTGCAACTGATACTAACCCTCTGTAATAAGTAATTTTGCCTAAACTCCTGCTAGGTGTCCCTTGCCAGGACAGCCAGCAGCTATACCCTTCTTAATCCTTCATCCCCTACACTTGCCACTCTTCTAGCCTCCTAACACCAGACTTTCCCCTTCTTCTTTACTCCAAATCCAGAAATGTCCCATTGTAGAGCCACTGCTGTAAATATAGCGTTTGACCACTAGATGGCAACCTTTGCCTACTCAACTTTATTTATTTATTTATTTTACATTTGTTGACCAGGCTAGTCTAACTGGATATATGTCCATTTTCAGTAGAGGCCCGGGGAGAAAAGCTCCAAGCATGAACAGTAAAACACAGTTAACAATATATAACAAAGACATGTAAGAAAACAGTACAGTGGTAGTAGCATTGGTTAAAAGCAAAATTATAGTGATGCAATTATAGAATATGACATTATGCTAAAAGTTAAATTAAGTAGAACAAGACAGGTGTATTGAACATAGAGTGTGTATGAGCACAACAGAGTAAAGTCCTTATGATTTATCCTCTTACTATTAAAAAAAAAGAAACAAGATTAGGAGGCCTAGGTTAGAGGCCTAAGTTAGAAGGGTAGGGAAAGGGGTATGAATAGGAGGGGAAATAGATTTCAGTCTGGGTTAGCACAGGGGCAAAGCCACTGAGTTTTAAGATGTTCTTTAATATGTTTTTTGAATAGAGAAGTAGAAGCTAGGTTAGATAGTTCAGGAGGGAGCTGATTCCAGTTTTTACCTGTAGTGTTTGAGAAAAGTGAGTCACCAGTTTTGTTGTTAGATTTAATTGAGGAGACCAGGAGTTTATTAGCAGAACATAGTGTAGCTAGATTTTTATATGGTGAAATCAGATTAGTGAGGATAGGGGTATTATTAAGTAACTGTTGACAGAGTATGTGGTTCTGCAATTCTAGCCATCCTAGTTGTTTGAGGTTAAGACAGTGGTAAGTTTTAAAGGGAGTACATGTAATGAATCTAGCTATGCTATTATAACAGGTAGAAAGTTTGGAGATGTTGTTTTTTGATAGGTTAGTATATATAGCACAGGCATAGAAAAGGGTAGAAATGAGGTGGATCTGGGCAATAGTTTTCCTGGCTGTGGGGGTAAGGAAGGGCTTGATTCTACAGAGAGTACCAAGTTTTTTGTTAACAGATTTTATGGTGGTGTTAATATGGTCATCATAGTTAAGACGATGGTCAATTGTAACACCTAGTAGGCGGGTGGTAGTATCTCGGGTTATGTTAGTAGCATTGTTAGAGGTTATAGAGAAGAATGGTGTGGATGATTTTTGAGTTGGAGTAAAAAGCAGTAGTTTTTTTGGGATTAAGGAGGAGGCAATGCTTCATAAATCAGTTTTCAACATTTTGGAACACAGTTTGGGTGAGGGACTGAAGGGAGGCTATGTTCTTAGCAGTACAGATTAAGGTTGAGTCATCTGCATATTGAATGCAGGTGGCTTGAGGTATGTTCATGTGGAGGTCGTAAATAAATAAGGAAAAAAGAAGGGGACCTAAGATAGAGCCTTGTGGGACTCCAATATTTACTGGGAGTAATGAAGACAGATTGTTATCCTTCTTCTTCTAAACTTCTTTTTACTTTTTTGTTTCTTTTAATATAGTTCAAAGTTAGTTTTTCTTTCGTTTCAGCCCCACTCTATCCTTCCAATTCCCTGTGAATCACTCTGTTCCTTTCCCCACTATTACTATTATAACGTCCATTATCCCCTTACATACCTCCCCCTGAACTTGCCTTCAGCAATCAGCACTCCACCGATTGGTTCTCAATGATCTTCTTTCCCTTGGCTCTACCCACTCCGTTCGCCCTGCAGGCTCACTCCGCTCCCATACCCTGCCCCCATATCCCACCCATCCCCAGTGGTGCTACATTTAAAGGACCTAGCCACACCCTCACTTCTCAGAACCAATCAACAAAAGTCCTAATCCTTAAAGTGGCATATATTTAATTATACACCCAACTTACAAATTATAAACCACCTTATTTTACCTCCCTACATTCTAGCCAAAGTACAAGACTCCTAAATGCCACCACTACCTACTTCAATAACATGAAGTTGCTACTGCTACTTTCCCTCCTACCTCTTTTGACTATACCTTATCTACTCACCACCTATGAACATCAGAACTATCTAGGATTTCATTACCCTAGAGGGCAAACCTCTACACCAATCAGGCCAAACTTATACAAGTAAACAAACCTTACTCACCTAGCTACTTATTTGCAAAATATCACCAACTCATTCGTATCAGATATATCAGCTCAAAAACCAGGAAATAGTCGAACCTAATAAGTAAACTCCTAAAACTTTAGGCTACAATACAACCTCTTAATAGATGGAGACATACATCCAAACTCTGGCCCAACCTCTATCAATAGCCCAAACCTTTATACTACAACTCCCTCTTAATTTACAAACCCTAAATAGACCCGCCAACTCACTCCTGATTGCCCACCTGAACATCAGAAGTATAAATAATAAGGTTCCCCACCTACATGCCCTCTTAGATGTCCATTCGCTTGACATTCTATGTCTTACTGAAACATGGCTAAAACCATCAACAGAAGACAATGAAGTCATATCACCCGGTTATAATATCATAAGTCTTGATCAAAAAGCTAGGAAAGCTGGGGGAGTAGCTGTCCTATACAAATCTGGACTACAGGTGACCACAGAAGCCTCTCAACCACCACAAGAAAGTAATGCTGAAATACTTATTTCTAAGATCCAACTCAATAAATGTAAATCCAGTTATATCATCTGTGTCTATATTCCCCCAGGTAATAACACTAACACCCTTGAGGACATCATATGCTGATTGTCTGCTAACTATACCTAAGAAACCATAGTTCTTGGTGACTTTAATATTAACTGGAAGAAATGTTACTCTGAACACCCTACTACCCATTTTAACCTATATGGCTTTACTCAGACCATTACCTCCCCCACTAGGATCAGCAAACCCAACAACAAAGAAAGTACCTTAGACTGGATTCTCATTAATAGTCATCCCCAAATATACAAGGTAGGAACCCTTCCTCGATGATATAAGTAACCACTTTCTCACCTTTATAATTACGCATAAGACTGACACTCTTAACCAACCCACCTATAAGACAATAAGGAACAATAAAAACTTTAACCCTGACATCTTCCAAAATGAACTAAGTTCATGTGATTGGTCAGTCCAAAAACACCTACCACTGGAGGAAGCAGTAACATACATTAATATTAAATTTTTAGCCATTCTAGACTACCATGCGCCAACACATTCTATTAGAACTAAAACAAAAACTGCCCCATGGATCACAAAAAAAAATAGACAAAAAACCCTACTTAAAAAGAACGTTTGGGCCAAATGGCATACCATAAAAAAACCTGCAGATCAAATAAAATTTAGACATCTAAGAAATTACACAAAAAAGCCATTTTGTTAGATAAAAACATTTTTACTATCAACTACAGCAAACCCACCAAAACAAACCTCAAAAGTTCTGGGCAGGCATCAATAAACCCCTACACCCAGGACAATCCACCACTCCAACCCCCTCAGGCAATAACCACAATAGTCCCAAAGAAGTCGCAGATACCTTTAACAGTTTCTTTATGAAACCATCCAATCTCTAGCCAACCAGCTATCTCCTGATGGCTTAAATCCTATGACTTCTATACCCAGCTCTCAACCCTCTTTTCACCTTCAACCACTTCCTACATCCCTTATTCGTACCCTGATTAAGAAAATCAAACCTACCACTCTCTCAGCAGATCTCCCAGCTGCCGAATATCTGCAAAAAGATGCAGACGCCATAGCCTATCCCATCTCCATCCAAATTAATAGAATATAACTGAAGGTTCCATCCCCTGTATCTGGAAGACATCTCATATTATCCCTCTGCATAAAGGTGACAACTCCAATGAATTATCAAATTATAGACCCATAGCTATATTATCACCCCTGATAAAAATCATGGAGAAATGTGTATATAGACAACTGATAAACTATTTTATCCAAAACAACCTACTATCCAACTCTCAACATGGTTTCAGACCATTTCACAGCACCACCTCTGCCCTCCTATCTTTCTCTGATACCATTAACAAAAATTGCAATAATAACATTCTTTCCTCAACCCTCTTTATTGATCTCTCTAAAGCCTTCGACATGGTAAACAATCATTTACTCATAAACATACTCAGATCCTTTTCTCTAGATAAGCTGGCTATACAATGGTTCCAATCTTACTTAAATAATAGACAGCAGGCTGTACTATGGGAAAACAACTTATCTACCCACCTCCCCATTACCCTTGGTCTCCCACAAGGTTCCATATTAGGACCTCTCCTATTTTCTATTTTTATTAATGACCTGCATTCAGTCATTACACACACTACCTGTATTCAATATGTAGACAATTCCACATTATTATGCGCAGCCACTCCCCCCTCTGATCTACAGACTCTAACCCAAAATGTGTTTAACATAGTTGAAAATTGGCATCTTAACCGATGCCTCATACTAAGAAAACAAAACTATTACTATTTTCTCCAACCCATAGATCCTCCCCACTTACCTTTACTGTTAAATCAAACAACGGCACCATCATATCTCCTGATCCTTCTACCAAACTACTAGGGATATTAATTGATAACCTTAAGTTTGATGTGCATATTAACAATACTATAAAAACAGTCAACAAAAAACTTGGCTCCATATATAGGATTAAGCCCTTCCTTACCCCGTCAGCTTGGACTACTACTGCCCGCACCCACTTACTCTCTACTCTTCTTTACGCCTCCCCCATATTTACACACTTGAGTAAAAATGACCTCAACAAATTGGCAAACTCCTATAATAGCATTGCCAGATTTGCCACTAGAGCTGCATACAGAATCCACCACTGCCATAACTTGGTTCAATTAGCATAGTTAGAATTGCCTAACCAACTCCAATACAACCAAATAATAATTGCACATAAGATTCTGTATCAGCCTGACAACACTCCCGTACTTAATAACTTTATCACCCATACAATAACCTTAAGACTCTCTGCTCATCCAACAGACTACTAGTACAAATAGTCACAACCAACAACATAGCCGATGACTCCTTGGTCTCTAACTCCGTTGGCAAAACGTGGAACTCACTGCCTACTGATCTTACTTTGGTTTCCTCAATAACGCTACTCATAAACAAACTGAAACAATACCTCGATACACATTGGTTATGCCCCTGTACTTACCCTAACTAACTCCTTCCTTTATCTCTAGGTCAAATGAAACTCTTTGCTGTACTAAGTATGAATGTCACTGTTACCCCATGAACAGAGTGTGCATTAACATGTCAAACTTATGTCACTGTATGTGATTTACCTGTTGATTATTATTCGGACTAATTCTCTATATGTATCTTTGATGTATAAATGTAAAGAAAAGCAATGACCTATTATGTACTTTCATGTATAACTGTAATGAAATGTAATTAGCTATCATGTCTTTGGTTGGAGCTTTTCTCCCCGTGCCTCTGCTGAAAATGGACATATATCCAGTTGGACTAGCCCGGTCAGCAAATGTAAAATAACAAACAAAAATAAAAGTGTTTGGCACCCAGGTTACTGTTTTTCTCCATTTGGAGGTCATGCAACCTGCAGCCTGTGCACAGGATTTTGGAAGACTGGCCGATAGCTACATCTTAGGCATGATACAACCCCATATAGTTTAGGCTACTGAAGCAATGATTTACGAATGAACATCTAAATATATACTTGATTTTTTTTTTGTTATCTACCATTCATATGTACATCCAAACACGAGTTGTGTGACCTCCCATACAATAAATACCAGAAGTGCAAACCAATGCACATCCATAAAAAAAAGGTAGACACTATGTAGTGCTTTCTCTGCTTTTAGAGTCCTTGGCAATACAATTCCTTTTTGATTGAAATTAAGATGATCATTTGTCTCTTTACACAGTCTCTGCCTCTGAAGGAGTTGAATAAGCTACTGTCAAAGTATGGTAAAAGATTTTTTTTAAATGAAGACACTGCAAATGTTTATGTTTGCATATTTAAGGGACAAGATTTAGTTTCATTTTCTGGTAGTCTTGCTGTAGTCATAGTGAACTGTTTACACTGCTTGGCGTTTACATATGTGATACATGTTTTACATGCTGCAAGATATTTATCAAAAAACATACTTACTTTAGCATAATACTACTTCTCTACAATGATGATTAGTGCTTTAAGTTAATGCACTACACAATGTTGTTTATGTACAAGTAGATGGTTCCATTTTAAGTGAGATTAATTTCAATGATTTTTGTTTCTGTTAGTGATTTACAGTGATTTTCCTTCAGTGACAATCTTGTTCAGGGGAAATGGCTGTTACATGTATATCATACGCTTAAATATGACCAAGACAGATTAAAAAAGCATTTAAAAGATCATTTTTGAAGACTAAAAGAGTGGGAGTATATGTACTTCATAGGATCATAGGAGATTACTAGACTAAAAACCTAGAGGTCATAGGTAGGTACAAGGCTATCGGCCTAAGGGGCTAAGTAAGCCTAGCCAACAAGGTTTCCTGGCTTACGTCACCCAAGAAAGTTAATTTCCTGTGCCCCTGTTGAGCAGTGCCACAGAAGTGATCCCCGGGGTGTATTTCCTATTTCCCATCCACTCATCAAGATTTTTCCTGAAGAGTGCTAATGAGGAACTTTGCTTGACATAGATGGGTAGCTTGTTCCAGAGTATACAAAGTCTCTGGGATGGTAATCTATTCCTCCAGCATGTCCTGTTTATTGTGGTGACAAGGTTTAAGTCCCTAGAGCGTGTAGCTCAGAGGGATTGGGATTTCTTAAGGTGTAGCATGTCCAACAGCTTTGGGTTTAACATAGCTTTATATATTAGGCAGAGATCACCTCGGAGTAGGCAATATGCTACGGAGTAAAGCTTGAGTTTTTTGAGATGGTCAGTGTAGGGCATCTGTTTGAGGCCAGTAATCCTCTTTGTGAGGTCCTTCTGTGGCCTTTCCAACTGCTGCAGATGTCTTGTGAGGTACATTCCAAAAGGGGTGTTGTACTCTATAATGGGTCTAATGAATGCCGAGTAGAGGGGAACCATGACCTCTTTTTTTCTGGATGAGAACCTTTTTGTGATGAGGTGTGCCACATAGAAGGATTTCCTGACTACTGTGGCAATGTGATTATCAAAGGAGGGACTACTGTCCACCTGGGTCCCAAGGTCTCTTATCACACAGTCGGCGTTAAGTAGACTGCCGTTTATTTGGTAGTTCATGGGTACAGAGTTTTTACCAAAGGGGATGACAATGCACTTTTTGGCATTGAGCTTGAGACCATGCCTCTGACACCAGGCATCTGTCTCAGTGTGGCCCTTCTGTAGGATGTCCACATCATTTGGGGACTTGACTATGGCTCCTAGTTTGCAGTCATCTGTGAACGTCATTAGCCAGAGGCCTTCTGTGTTAGCCTGTACTTCAGAGAAGTAGATACCAAACAGGAGAGGTCCTAGGACTGAGCCCTGTGGTACTCTACTTGTCACTGGTTTGAAGTCAGATTTGGAGTCTGCAACATTTACATTGTGGGTTCTTTCAGTGAGCCAGTTGGCAACCCATCTTGTGATGTAGGGATTTATACCAAATTTAGTGAGTTTAGCTATAATTTTAGAATGGGGAATGGTGTTGAAAGACTTGGCAAGGTCAAGATAGGCTGTGTGAACCACCTTAGCCTTGTCTACGGCTCTGGTGACTGCCTCAAAGAAATCGATCAGGTTCAGAAGGCATGATCTGCCTTTCACAAACCCAAATTGGGTGAGGTCCAGAGTTTCAAGGTTACCAATGTCTTTTTTTCCATGATGATACATTCCATGGCATTGCAGACCAGTCTCATCAGGCTAATAGGGCGATAGTTCCCAGGGTCAGTGGTGGCTCCAACTTTGTGGAGTAGGATAACTGTTGCTGTGCACCACTCAGTGGGCACAAAGCCTGATGTGAGACTATGATTGCACATGGTGCATAGGTGGGGAGCCAGTTCGTTCTGAAGTTCGTGTAAAACGCAGCCCGGGATGTTGTCCGGTCCTATGGATGCTGTATTTTTGGTTTTAGAGAGTGCAGCTTTTACCTGCATAGATGTGATTACTGGAACTCCGCATTCTTCCTGTATAGATATGGGCCCTTTAGGGGGTGAGAGGGGGTAAAGTTAGCACTGAACCTATCTGCCAGGATGCTGGCAGTATCAGTTGGTTCTTTAATTTTCATGCCGTTGTGCTGTAACTCAGAGCAGATCTGGGTGTTTCCATTGAGATTCTTGACATAGCTATAGAATGTTTTGTGGTTGCCCTTAGAATCAGTGGTGATTTTGCTTTCGCAGCTAGCTTTGGAGGATCTTATAAGGGATCTCAGCTTCTTACTGAGAATGACCAGGCAGCTCCTCCACTCGTGGGATTTTACTCTCTTTTGCAACAGTTTCTTCCTTCTGTTGTATAGTTTGTTTATGGCAGGGGACCACCAAATTGGCTTCCTTTTTTTTGGAGGATAGCGTTTTGGTTCAGTTTGGGATAGCATGATCCATGCACTCGTATAAGTGATTATAGAGTGCATTTGACTAGGATTCAGCAGTCGTAACTGTATTGTCCATCTGCATGGGTGTCATGAGGTTCGCCACTTCTGTCTTAAGAAGCATGAAGTTGGCTTTGGAGAAATTTTTTACAGTGGTTTCCTTAATGATGGGTGGGGGTGGAATGCGGACATATAGGGTGATTAGCTTATGGTCGGATCTAACCAACGTGGAGTTGATTTCAGGTGTGGAACATCAGTCACTCATGTTTTAAACTTAGCCATTTCATTCCTATGTAATATCATGAAAATGCTAGTCAATACCCAAGATTGCATTTAGTGATGACTCCCCATCTCCAGGAGGGTTGTGGGTGCTATCCCTGGTAAGAATTTACGGTGCCCCATCCACTTTTCCAGGTTCCTTTTGAACAGTGTCATAGAGATCCTCTGTTTGACATGAACTGGTAGCCTGTTCCAAAGATGCGGCAGTCACTGGGAGATAAATCTGGCCCTCCAGCATACCCTACTTAAGTTTCAGGCCATATTTAGGTTCCTGGAATGTGTAGCCATAGTCCCATTTGATTTACTGACATGCAGAAAGTTCATTAGGTTTTGATCTTGGATTGGCCTGTAGGCCAGGCACAAGTCTCCCCAAAGAGGTCTATACAACACAGAGTTTAGTGACAGGGACTGTAGTTGGTCTGTGTAAGGCACATGCTGGAGCCCCTTGATCTTCTTTGTTAGAAACCTATGAGGTCTTTACAATTGTTGCAGGTGCTTTGTATGGTACATGGTGAATAGGGTTTTTTACTCAATTATGGGCTGGATTAGCGCCGTGTATAGAAGGGTTATAACTTCTTTTGCTCTCGAGTTGATGCCTTCAAAAATCAAGTGTGCTACATAGAAAGCCTTCCTTATTACAGTCGACACATGGAGGTCAAAGTTAAGGTTGCAGTCAGCTTATGATCACAGGTCCCTTACCACTTCATAGGTACTTAGGATATTGTTGTTGATTTGACAGTGTGAAGGGACATTGTGCTGAATGGAATGATAATGCATTTCTCTGCATTCAGTTTAAGACCGTGACTAATACACCGGTTGTTGGTCTGCGTGAGACCCTCCTGGAGTATAGTGACATAATTTGGGAATTCAGTGATTGCACTTAGTTTGCAGTTGTCTGCAAACTTCATAGATTTGTACTAGGCTAATGGCCCTGGAGCCTTTACAAGCCTAGCCCATAGAAGTGACGTGGCATTGTGCCACCCTGTGTCATCAGCAACAACCCCTTAATTTTGACCTGAACTACTGAGAAGTATACACCAAACAGTAGGGAATGCAGCACTGACCTCTGTGGCACCCCGCTGGTAACAGATCTGCTGGTTGATGTGGAGTCACCCACTTTGATAGTGTGGGTCCAGTTTGTGAGCCAGTTGGAAACCCATCTTACAATGAAGGGGTTTACATTAAGTTTGCTAAGTTTATCGGTAATGCCTGAATGTGGGATTGTGTGAAAAGCCTTTGCCAAGATTTTCCCTCGTCAATGACCCTGGTCACATTTTCAAAGAAGTCCACTAGATTTAACAGGTAGGAATTGCCCTTGATAAAGCCACATTGGGTAGGATCCAGGGTTTGGAGGTTGCCTATGTCTTTATTTATGAGGTCCATAATGATACATTCCATGACCTTACAGATGAGGCTGGTCAGGCTTATGGGTCTGTAATTCCCTGGGTCTGTTGCTAGGCCACTTTTCTGGAGGGGAATAACTGTTGCTGTTTTCCATTCCGCAGAAACAAAGCCTGTGACTAGGCTATGATTGAAAAGGGTACTTAATAGTGATGCTAGTTCACATTTTAGCCTGTTTACAAGACATCCTGGGATGTTGTCTGGTCCCATACAGGCTGCATTTTTTGCCTTGGACAAGGCTTTGAGGACCTGCTCTTCAGATATGCATGTTGGGAGAGAAATTTGGGGGAAGGTTTGTGATAAGTTAGGAGGGGATAAGGGAGTGAAAGTTTCACCAAACCTATCCAGTAGCAGGTTTGCTATCTCTGTGGGGTCAGTGTGTGTGATATCGTTGGTCACTAGTTTTGCACAGGCTTGGGTCTTACCTTTTATGCTACGTACATAGCTGTAAAAGGCCTAATGGTTATCCTTGGCTGTACTTGCTAAATTTCTCTTAAAGCTGCCCTTAGTGGATTTCACAAGTTGTTTTATTTGCCTGTTGAGGCTGAGGAGGGTGCTTTTCCATTGTTGGGCCTTGCCTTTGTTTTCTTGGAGAGCAACGTTTTGCATTTATTGTAAAGTTTATTGATGCTGGATGTCCACCATGGCAGCTTGTTTTTACTTGGGGGCTGTAGCTTTGATTCTTTTTGGTACAGCTGAGTTTATACACTTATGCAAGTGATTGTACAGGGCTTTAGTGCAAGCTTTGGTGTAGTTACCACTTCCAGTTTGGGGTGGGGCTTGAAATGCATTTATACCTACACCTAGGAGGGTATAGTTTGCTTTGATGGAGTTTTTTAGTCTGATTTCACCCTTTGTGAGTTCTGCTGTTAGTGCCAGCTCGAAGGTGACTGTTTTTAGGTTAGATTTAACTAATGAGTGTCTGACAGTTGCGGCAGTGCATATGTTTGACATATTGGTGAGGAACAGATCTAGAATGTTTGGTCTCTTGGTCAAGTAGGCTTTGTGGGCACTGTGATCCATGGAGGGCGATCTATAACTGACTATGACTTGAATGGGGGTCTTACCCACCATAATCTAAACTTGGAGTAACTCCATGTGGTTGTCCGGTCTAACTAGACAGGAGGTGAATTTATCTCTAATATAGACAAAACACCACCTCTTTTGATTTTCACACATTTATTTTGCGGGCTAAAGGTGTGGAAGGCATTGTAGCCTTGCAAGGCCAGCGTACTCTCTGAGGCCTTGAACCAGGTTTCTGTGACTGCACAGACATCTACATCTTCTAGTGATAGTGCAGTTTTTGGTTTAAGCTCATAGCATTTAGCAGCATGACCCTTATTTTGTTCTGGTTGGTAATTTCATGTCAGTAATGTTGTTTTCAAGACCTTGCCTAAAAAAGGCACTATGGAATGGCAAGAACCTATGCCAGCAGCTGAAAGCCTAGATGTGCCAGGTGCAAACCATCTCTGGCAAAGCAGCAAGATTTGTTGACCATGGCTACCCAGGCTGACAGGAACTGGTTCCCCTTTGAATGACACCAAAAACTAAGCCAAATGCTGAAATCAGTCATTTTTTAGTTTATACTGCATACTGCAGCATCATTCTAGGTGACGGTAGTATGCTGCTCAAGGCTAGGGACATACCTGCCTGGGACATATACTCAGAGAGCTCAACCATGTCTCTCTTCATATAGTCCAGTGAGGTAGATCTCAGGTCGTTCACACCAACATGAACTATGACAAAGTCATAATGGTACTTGTTGCTGAGAGACCCGAGTGCATGTGTGATCTGATAAATCCTTGCACCAGATAGGCAGCTGACTGTGACTTTCTCCTTGTCCAACCTGATGAATGGGATATCCATGTATCTCACTATTGAGTCTCCAATGACAAGAAAATTTGTTTTTTGAGTGTTTCGCCTTACAGGCTTGGTGGATGAGTCACCGGTGTTCCTATGCGTCATGGGTGCTGTGGGGACTGTGTTAGTTGTAGCAGTCTTGGGTTTTGAAGGTCTCTGGTGTTTGGGTAAGTTTTTCGAGAGAACCACTCCACATGTAGATTTGTGTCTTTAATACATTCTTTGTGTACGAGTAATGGTACTATGTGCATATGTAGTGGTGGGTGAGTTGACAGCCTCTTCCGTGTTACTGTTTTGAGTGCAAAAGAGCATGGATTCAAGATTCTTGGTGTATACACATCTCTTGCACTCTGTACTAGAGTTAGTTATTAATAGAAGGTTGTCGGTGTACATGAGGCAATTGCTACACTGCCTCAAAAGACCCAAGTCAAGGCTGGCAGGAGAAACAAGGGTAGTCCAACTGTCCATAATCCTAGGTTGAAGACTTCTGTCACTAGGAGTGGCTTTTCAGAATAATTCAAGGAGGAGGTCAGTGGTTGGATATTTCTGCCTGGGGTTTTATTTTTATTTTATTTTTTTTGCTGGTGGTTAATAGGTTACAGCTCACTAGCAGTACTTCTTTGACCAAGAAAGCCCTACAGATGAACCCTATGGATGAACCACAAAGTGAACTGGCACCACATCTGTGTGCCCTGTTCAGAAATCCTGATGAGTGGATGGGAAATAGAAAGTTCACCCCAGGGATCACTCCAGTGGCTCTACTTGATAGAGGCACTGGGAACTTACGTCGGTGGCTTATAAAGGCTCCAGGGCCATTAGCCTACTACGCACCTATGAACCTATGAGGGCTACACTAGTGTGCTACAGTAGTATCTAAAGGAAAGACTGTTGAATTTAACTGTCTGGCTTTGGTGCACAATTGCAAAGCAGTGAGAGGTTTTGCACAATGGGCAAACAAGCAGAAACCTGCACAAATGCAGGACCTAAATATCAGAAGCTAAATACTTGAAAAAACAACTTTTAAAAGACTCAAAAGGACCAATGAGGATGCTTATTCCATGCCCTAGACGGACCTCCCTTTACCAGAGTTTAATCAACACAATGCTCTAACTAAAGTGCAGATAGGACCCTTCCAATCCAAGATGGCCTGGAAAATATGCTCAGAACAAACAACCACTACAAACAAACCCAGATGCAGCAAGCCTGTTTCTGGACTATGCTATAGCTACTAGCTTCCTTAGTTTCAGCGGGAACACTAGAGAATGCTTAACACAACAGAAAAATAGCAGTGAGACACTAAAAAAAATGTTTAAAACAGCAGACAATCAGCAAGGAGGCTCTAAAGAATCTTTTAAACAGCTAACAGATTAGTTATTAACACTGCTAGGCAGGAAAACCAGAACAGATAGCTTTAAAACAGTGAAAAATACCAGTAAATACAAACAGTGAAAATAGCAAAAAAAAAAAAACTTTGTAGACAGTGAAAACAGTAATACAATTTGATTTAACAGGCACAGTAATGCAGACAATTGCAGTACAACAGTGTAGTTTAGTACACAGTATAAAAGTAGGCAGCAGGCAATAACAAAGTGTAGTTGTTGTGTCTTTCTGCTTTTCCCGGTTAGGGGTCGCCACGGCGGAACTCCGGTCCGCTAATGATTGGCAGTTGATTTTTACGTGCCGAGTTGCCAGCCCTGACTCACAACCTTCAACGAAGGTATGCCCATTCACGCATGTCCCCACGCAGAAGACGCTCTAGCTGAGAATCGAACCGGACAGCGTCTTACTGTGAGGCGACAATGCTACTGTATAAATAAGTAAAAAACAGGCAACTTATTGTTTTTTGGAAGCTCAGAAGCCTCTACTCATCTGGTATCTTCAGCTCAGAGTTGTGGCTGGTAGCCCACCTCAATTCAGTTCAGTACAAACAGCTTTTAATTACAAATCATAGTTGAGAAATTTCAAAGTGATCTATTCTGTTGTTAGAACTTTTTATGTTACCTGTAGATTTAAAAAAAAATAAAAGAATTAAGGAGTTCTTAATAAGTTAAGCATACAGCTTCACTAAGACCAGTTTAAAAAAACTATCACTTTTCAAATAAAGTAGGGGAGCTACTGAATATTTAAAAAATCTGTATGCTTGTTCTGATGGCACAAAAATAAACAAGTAAATCAATTTGTATGAGAAAAGAAAATCAAATAAATCCTCTATTTTCTTAAAGAAAGCGTATATTATCAATAGTAATTGGACTTAGAAAACTAGTGTCCACACCACAGTGTACAAGATTTATCATATAAAAAACAGAATAACTTGCACGTTCAGATGCGTAAAATATTTGACTTATGTGCTGCAATAAAATAAAAGCTGAATTTCACAGTACCTTACTGAAACATTTAATACCTGTCTAATACTGCTAGCAGATATTTCCAGATGCAGGTGTTCTTGAAATAAAGTTGCTGCTTCTAAAGAACGTTTTTGTTTTGTTTAGTGACTGAGAAACACTGCCATCTAAGACAGCAAAATTTTAACTTATTCATCTGTTAAACAAATAAATGAGTTGGTCCATTTCTAGTTCTCTTCAGCAATGACCTGGGCCACAAGGGCAAAGATAAATGCAAAATATGTGGGCAGTTCAGAGTAGCTAGCTAACCAGTAACTCTTTTTGAGGAAACTAGAATAAGTACCCAAAGAAACTCAGAGACGTGAAGAATGTGTAGCCTCCATCGAGATTATGCCCGGAGGCCAGGACTGAACCTGGGCTGGTGAGGCTGAGATCTTAACTGCTAAATTAATGAAAAACCACAACAGTAATGGAGAAATAGACAAAAAAAAAACAGCTATGCCTGACATCATTGTAACATGACATTTCTTCCACAATTTAACAGAGTAATTGGCTGCCACTGAAAGGTTCTGGGAAGGAAGTGCAGTGCTGGGTCATTCATAAACATGAATGAGTTAAACATCTACTTTAGTTCAACTCTACGTTATGGATTTTGGAAATAGGAATGAAAGTGGGTAAGCATTGTGTAGCACTGGTAACTTAGGTTTACACCCACAATTCTTGGCATCACAAACTTGTGCTGTAGGGAACAGGTAAGCTACTCACTCTTTTGCTAATACCCACACAGCCACAAACAGCTGAAGTACTGTAATTCTGTACAGGTCAGTTAAGTATAAAGTGACAAGACAGCTTAGTTTAGTGTTTACCTTGAAGACCTCTTCCAGTTCACATATCAAATAAATAACTCACATGACAATGGTAAAGTCAACTTTCTATCTTATTCAACAATGGCAAAGTCCAGCACCATAGTAAACCAGCCCCTCCACACACGTACCCTAGAAATAAGCTCAGTGTTGGTCAAACAGCTGGAGGCCTGGAACTAAAAGTGAGTCTTGGGTGAAGCACTCATTTAAGAAGAAAGGGATCAAAGGCCAAAACATAAAAATATATCTGTTTTTCATAATAAAACTGTTATTTTCTAAACATAGGAAATTTGTGAAAGCTGCTTATAATGTTACATAGGCCTCAACAAATTTCAAAAGAAGTTCCACATGCTGAACTATAATTTCAGAGCTTGATGAAATTAATTGCTGCTTGTTCAGTAAATACATCTGGCTTTTCTTCCTGTTTTCACTATCTTGGGAAAATCTTTTTTTTTCTTTTTTTTTTGCATCCAACATAGTATGTTATTCAGGAACAGCTGCTGTTTCTAACATTTTTCTTGCAATAGGAAAGGAATGCCATACAATCTACAAAAAATGTGCATGTACTGGTAATCATGACTAACAGGATCGTGGTTGTTACTTGGTGACCTTTTTAAGAAGTAGGTAGAATGGAAACAACAGTTTTTAAAGTTTGTATATTATGAAGAACTTGTAAATTCTCTCTCACACCATACTGCATGCATTTCTGGAACACAGGAAAAGAAACAAAATATGCAATTTCCTAAACAGTCTGTATGTCAGAACTATGATAAGTGCCCTCAGTATATAAGTGAGACCATATCTCTACACAGTCTCTGTATGTGCATACTCAGTCATGTTCTACAATAACTAGATCACCTCCTCTGCAGATGTAGCAAGATACCAAAGCAAATAACAAAAAGATCCCAGCTACTCTTGTAGAATAATCAAGGGACATACCAAAAGAACTGGCACACCGGCACGGCTTTAAATCCAGTCAGGTGTTCTCACCCCCCTCTCTCTCTCTCTCTCTCTCTCTCTCTCTCTCTCTCTCTCTCTCTCTCTCGGGGTATAGCAACTTGAAAGGGAAAAATGCATTTCTTTGTCCTGGAAATGGAGATCATGTGATTCTCAACATCATATCTGGTTGGCTGTATGGGTCTGGGTACATCTGTTAGCAGTGCTGGCACAAAGCCAAGAAGCTGTTTGGAGCCTAACTCTAAATTTTCTGTAATCTGCAAACCTCATTTTGGCATCCCCTTTCCTTTATTGTTTTTCCTCTAGTACTCCTGATTTTACAAATAGTTGCTGTATTCACAGCTAAACCCTAAGAACTGCTATAGGTAAGTAATTAGGACAATGGTGCAAATAAAACCCAGAAAAGTAAAACATGGATTTTTACTGGAACAGAAAAGCCTGAAATGCTAGAATGACCATGCTTCCTTTGACTCAACTTCTGTTTCCTTTTATAGACTCGTTACAACTAGACATACCTCATTCACATTTATTTGGTTTCATGTCAATTGACAGACAACTGTATCCTGCTAAATGCCTACTTCTCTGATCTCAACAGGCTAGTGAGTATTATAAAAAATGACACACATTGATTTTTACCTGTAGGGATGTAATGTACTTTGTAGGTATCAATAATGCTGCTGACAACTCTGCCTTATTCCCTTATTCTAATTCTAACTGCCCCTCAATGTATACTTTTTCCGGTTTTGCTCTTGGCTGACCTCCCATGATTGATCACTGCATTAATAAACTATATTCTCCTGCCCCCTCCCCAATTCTCTTACAGCTACTCGTCTTATAGCAATGCCTAGATATTCGAGCTCTGTTTTTCACCCCAAACACACTATCATACTCTTATCCTGTCTCACAATGTTTTCATCTCATCAATAAATGCCACAGTGGCTGCACAGTTATCTGGTTCTGATACAGACTTTTCAAAGGTGGCCATGCTTCCATTCACTGCTGTACTCTGTCCAGATATATCATCAAATCTGTCAGGTCTGTCAGAGCATCTATCTTCCTTCTCTTTTACTTCCTTTATTACTTCTCTAGTCCTTCCAGCCAACTGGCATTAATTCCTTGTTCCTTTCTCCTGCCTGTTCATAGATTTTTTTCCAGTTGTTTACATTACTTCCACTAGCTACTTTGCCATCTAGTCTGATCTGTTTATCCTATGGCTGTCTCATCTTTACTCCATGAATTTCCATACTATAAATTGGTTCTGCATATCACCTCACTTGTAAGTCTGCTGCAGATGTGCAGTATTCTTATAAATATTACTTTAAAATTACTTATGGCCCATCAATCCAAACCTATCCCAAGGTCTGACAAAATGCCCCTTTATCTGCACTTTCTACAAACATGTTTGGAGTTGTACTGCACCTACATCCCACTCTCCAAATACTGGCAAGTACATTTATTTACAAGCATGTTATCCTATATGTGTTTTCTATAGACTACTCAGAGGTCTCTTCCCTCTCCTTGGATTTCTTACAGAAGGCTCTTTTGTGGCTCCATAAAAACATTTCTGAAACTGGCTTTATGACATTTCAATGTTGTCCCACTGGCCTGTCCTCTTCCTTTTTCAGAGATGGGAACAACAAAACTAGACACATTAACTATATGTAAATGTGTGTGTGTGTGTGTTTGTGTTTTGAGGAGAGGGGGCTAACAGTGATCTACACACATCAGATAACTAGTCTGATATCTCTTTCCTCTGCACCCTAGCAATCTGCACTTGAAATCCAGATTTTTTTTCCCGTGGTTGTGCTAATTAACAAATGTAACCAGCTTTATGTGTTAAACAGCCAAATAAATAAACTACAACCATTTTGCAATACCCTTTTCTTTTGGTACTTATATACTTTTACTGAATTCAGTCCACATACTACACAAGCAAACACTAGTCACTTTTCTCTAATCTTTTTGCTCATCTATCACATAAACAAACAGTTATCTGCATTACTGAAAATCCAGCTTCAGCAGCACATTTTTATAAAGATAATAAGCAACACTAATTTCAGTTATAACTCACAAAGCACTCTGCGGATTAGTTTTCCCTTCTTGGTCTCTGTACCACTTAGAATTATAATACGCCATGTTTACTGTCCAGTTTTATTACAAACGCTCCAGTCCTAAACAATATGGTTTGCTTATCCATGTTCTATATGTAATAAAAGTTAGAAATAACTATAATCTATGTTGACAAGGTACTTGTGTTCCCCCGATCTAATTCTCAGGTTTTATGATCAATATATTTTTTTTGTTTGTCTTTTCGGCTTTTCCCGGTTAGGGGGTCGCCACAGCAGAACTCCGGTCCGCTAATGATTGGCAGTAGATTTTTATGGTGCCAAGTTGCCAGCTTGACGCCCAACCTTCAGCAAAGGCACGCCCATTGACGCATGTCTTTTGGAGGCCACTCGACCATGGGGAGGACATGCAGACTCCACACAGAAGGCACTCCAGCCGAGAATCGAACAGGAGAACCTCTTGTTGTAAGGCAACAACGCTACCACTGTACCACCGCAGCTTCCACTTTATGATCAATATAGTACATTTAGCAAATTTGGCATCACCTCCTTCCTTTGAGACGTGCAGCACTCTACAGTCTGTTAGGTACAAGAAACTGGGAAAACAGTTCCAAGAGCAGTGACTGTAATTAATGTTATTAATGCTAGGTTGACTCAGACATAATTTCCACTGTGATGGATGTCAGCAATTCGCTAGCCTCCCAGCATATTTTGTGTGCAACTGCAATTTACAATCTGTTGGTAGCTTTCTCCATTCTGGAATGGACTGTAAGGTTTTAGTGATACTTCCAGACAGCTTGCTTGCCTCTGTGTCACTGATAATGGTTAGCATGACAAAGGCATTCTTTACAAGCAAATAATCCAACAAATGAGTATATGAACTTCTTAGATCAATTACACAAGAAATTTTAAAAATTATGCAGTGGCATAAGAGATCAATGTAAGGAATATAGGAGAAAAAAGGAAAAGGTGTCACTTTTTGAGTCTAGGAAATTAAACAAATAGAACAATACAAGGAAACCATCAGGCTGGATGGTGGTACTGCAGTTACAGCCTCTCAGGATAAGGATCTTGTAAAGCACTGGGTTTGGATGTAATAAATATATAGTGCATGGAGTACAGTGATTATGCTCTGATATTCAGAAAAAGAAAAAAAAAAGAGTGGCTCGCAACCTGACCTTAACAATTGTTAAGCACACCCTGCTTATGTTGTTAAGGTCAGGTCTAGTGCTCAGCAGTAAAATCTGCCAGTACTAACCAGCAAATAACAGCAGCAGAACAAAACATTTGTTTTTGTCTGCAGCCCATAGCCTTAACATGTCCCTAACTTCCTGTAAAAAAAAATTGAAAGTTGCTAGAATAACAGGATGTGTTTGCCTCCATAATTTGACAGATATAAACTGTGAAACTCAAATGTATGTCATTATTTACTGACTTCAATCCATGGTGGTCTGTCCGAAAACCACAGATGTTATGAGGAGCAGACCAAAAATATGAAGCAATAATCTGGACTTTCTACAAAAATCACAGTTGAGAGGTACTAAAGGTGACTATATTATACTACCTCTTTTGAAAGTGCACTCAAGTGATTTACGGCTTTTAAAGCTGTCAAAACATTTAGCAGTTTTTTTCCCTGTAACTAATAACTAATAGTACATGAAACATAAAAAACTGATAATAACCCTGTGGATGGATCATAACCCTGTGTAACCTTGACATTAATGCTATGATTCACCTCTTCTGCTTCACTCTTAAGCATTTGGGCTTCAGTCTAGTTGTTTTACATTAAGAAGGTTTGTGGTCTGCACTCTTGTGGCAGGACAGGTAGCTTGCATCCTTCTAAGTTGGGAGTTGCTGATTGAAGGCTTAGTGTCTCTTACTCTAAAAGTGTCTTAGTTCTGGTTTAAGCACTTGGGCTTCATGCCAGTTATTTTACATTAAGAAGGTTTGCGGTCTGCACTCTTGTGGGAGGAGAGGGTAGATTCTGCCTGTCTGAGCTGGGAATTTCTGGTTAAAGGCTTATTGTGCCTGCTTTTTTGAACTGTTTCTTTCTGAAACTGATGCGCCTTGTTTGCTGTAGCATACACTAGATTCAGACCTGCTGAATCTAGCTTTGTTTGTATAAGTTGAGCACTAATCCAGGCCATCTTTTTTTGAAGAAGCTTCCCCTGCACCCTAGTGGCAGGAGTGTGCAGCTGGACCTTGTCTGATTGAAGACTACTGGAACAGGGCTCAGTTTTGAGCTTTTCTATTGGTTAATTTTTTAAATCATTTTTCTCATTTGCTACTGTTATATTTAAAAAAAAAAGTTCTCGCTTGTTTTTCCACCTTTCCTGTTACTAGAGTAGTCCAGATACAGATTTGCTGCATTCAGGACTGTACTGTAGTTTCTCAGTTCCCCAGGCCTATCTATGTTAGAGGGAAGCCTCTCAGCTAATCAGTGGGAGTGAGCACTCAGCCTCTCAGCTTATCAGTGGGAATGGTAGGCACTAGGTAGCCGATCTACCACAAGAGGAGTGGTTTCTATCCCCCTTTCAACTTTCTACTTTAAAAACCTGTGTTTGCGCACCGTGCAGTGCCACTAAGCTAAGGTAAACTATTACCGGTGCCAGAAAGTCTGCTCTTCAATTTTTCCCTTAGATATTGCTAGTTCTGTTCTCTCTTTAATTTAACTGGCTTATTCGCCTAGCACTTCATCTTGTTTCTTGTAGCAATTATTGTAGCACACATAAATGCTAACAGCACTAAACGTCGTATAAGGAAACAGCTCCAGTACTTATTAATAATGATCATCCATGCTGGCATGTCTAAAGATCAGTTCCCTGTGCTTTCTCCTATTAACCTGGCGAACTTGGGCACTCTGAGGCAGTGTAGGAACTTCCTCATGTACACACACAACCCTCTCCTCTTACCTCCCAACACTCAGACTTGTGAGAGAAGCACTTATATATCCAAAATGGAAGACATGCACTCTCCAGCCAAGACTGGAATAGCTGGTCAAGAGGTGAAGGTCAACACCTTCACAACACCACATGGAACACATACCCCTCCAGAATATCCACCATCACAGCTCTCACATAAAACCACAAACCACACACCCACCTTGGCGGAGGCTCTCAATAGAAATCCACCCAAACAGCAAAGACCTCAAAATCAGAAACGCACTCGAACACCACAACACAGCAGAAATCACAAGACACACAGCTCACCTATACAGTGTGACCCTCAACCTAAGCCCCTGAGGCAAAATAGCTTCCCCAATACTCTAATCATAGGTGACTTGATAGTGAGGCACACTGATGTCTCACTCAGTAGGTTGAATAAGGAGAAGGTAACAGTCAGCTGTCTGTCGGGTGCCAGGATCTGACACATAACACACGCACTCAGGTCACTTCACAACAAGTACAAGTATGACTCTGTCACTGTCCATGTAGGTGTGAATGACCTGAGACGTACCTCCCTGGACTACATGAAAAGAGACATGGAGGAGCTTTCGGATTATGTGGCCCAGGCAGGTGTGACCCTAGCCCTGAGCAGCATCCTACCGTCACCCAGAATGATACCGCAGTACAAGCAGAAAATACTGACTTCAACAATTGGCTACTTTTCTGGTCATTCTAAAGGGATCCAATATCTGTCTGCTTGGGATGACATGATTGACAGACCTCGATGCTTTGCCAGAGATGGCCTGCATCTGTCACCCCTAGGTTTCTGGATACTGGCTAAGGCTCTTGCCACCCCTATAGTGCCTTTTTAGGCGGTGTTCCAAAGACCAAAGTACCACCGTAACAGCTATAAATAAATGCAATCTGAGGGTCATGCTGTTCAACCTTGAAGTCTAAATCTCAAGATGCATTCGCTCGAAGCACTCCTCAAAACGGAGAATATCGACATTTGTGCTGTAATGGAGACCTGGTTTAAAGCAGCACAAAGCACCCCTGTGCTACCAGGCTATAACTCATTCCACACCTTTCGGCCACAGAAAAAAAGAAACGAAGCTCCAAAGGGAGTGGCGTCTCCATATTCATAAAGGATATGCACACCTCCACACTAGCAGACCAGCATAAAGCATCAGAGATACTTCAGGTACAACTAGCAGTGGGTAAAACCGCAATTCAGATCGTAGCCTGCTACAGGTCCCCAAGCATGTCACACATATTTATATAAAAGTAAAGTAAATGAACCATATTAACAGGTTCACATTTACAAACATTATAATTCACATCTGTTGTTATATAAAATATAAACTAAGCAACATTGCATAAATTATTCATTTCTTGCCTTTTCCTAAACCTAATTCCTCCTACAAAACATTTTTCTGCATGTATCGTTGCCACAATTTCCATTTTTCTATGTAATTTACTCCTACCCTTTTCTAAACATCCTACTTTCTGTTCTTTTATCTCTTTTGCGATATTCACTACTTCAAGTATAGTTGGTTTAGAAGTTGATTTCCATTTTCTTGTAACTGTTTTTTTGGCATCCACCAGAATAAAACTAGACAAGAGCTTACTATGCCTGGGCAATTCGGATTCTGTATCCTAGCTCATAAAATAATTTCCTTAGTTACTAGTATTTGCATGCCCAGTATTCTGACAAGAGTACTCTGTAGGGAATTTTTAAAGTCTGCCAACTCGTTATTCTGCGAACATATGATTCCAGGTACTTCTTTCTTCCCCAGTACACCTCCACCATCTGCCATCTACGTGTGGAGAAATTCTTTGGATTCTGCTTGGGGTAATAAAAGTATCCATGCAAACACTTCCAGGTAAAATTCCTAAATCTTCTAGATTTTTTTTTTTGCATATTTGGGAGCCATAAATATGTCCTCCCATTATTTCCTTGCAAACTGCTCATCTAATCTCTCTTGCCATTCTTTTCTGACCTCCTCTAATTGATTCCTATAATTTTATATGCCCTACAAATTATCTGTTTTTAACAGCGGCTTTGGTTCTAGATTCAATTAAAAACTCAACCAGTGCAGGTCTTTCCTTTAGGATTACCCTATCTCTTTGTCTATACTCTGATATCAATCCCTAATCAGGAAGACAATCACTAGCTTGCAATCCCTCCAGCCACTCTGTCCTGATACAGCACAGGATTTAGACCTGCATGAACACATGCCAATGTACATGTAATGTTTCTATCAATAACTGTTGAGTAACTCTTTTTAAGTAAGCTGACAGCACGCTGCCAGGGAACCTCGGACACCACCAACTTCTTTACCTGCCCTTCCCGCACCCTTGCAATATTGTCTTGATATCTGCTTAGTCCTGTTTTATTTTTTTCTTCTTCTTTTAAACACCTAATTACCAAAGACTATCAACAACAGTCTAACCAATCTAGCCCTCTGAAAGCTTCTGTAGAATATCCCCTGCATTTCTGTTTTGGTTCTCTTATTCTCCTAACTCTATTTTAGTACCCTCTTTAACTTTTATTTATTTCTTATTACTTTCCTTGTGTACTTTCTTTTCCACATACCCCTGACCTGTATGTCACTTACCTACCTGTTCTTTGCCTTGGAGATTGTTTTTTTTCTGTCTTGATTCCTGGCTTTCAGGAGCGGGTACAACCCGCTCCGTTTTCCCTCCATTCTGGGCTCACTCCGCTCCTCTACACTACCCCAATTCCCACTCACCTCCACTTCAATTATATTTATACATCCAGATTCCACACCCCTTATTTCCTCCAACCAATTTGAGCCCAACTACCATTATCACCCACATCTGCACATAACTCCACCTACATAGCCAGCATACAACACTTGCAATTACCATAGAATCCAGACTTTCCTCCCACTGGTTACACTATCACCTATATTCCCACTTTAGTTTTCACAACATCATTTTCACAATATGACATACAATATAAAACATGGCATGCTGTTATTCACCTCCATAACTATTATTCACTTACTTCACTTCTCTCCCCCCTCCTTTTACTCTTCTTACCCAGATTATACCACTCTATCCTCACAACCCCATGCTAATAGCAATAGCTTCTCCAACACCTTACCATCTCTATTTAACTTCCAAACCCATCTCCTAACAAGACTTAGATATTGCACCGTTAACATCAAAATAAAACTCACCTATAATGTGCTTAACATGCCTCACTTTTCAACCTCTTACTACTCTAAGCAAACAACACATGTTCAGGTCCTCACCCAGTGTGGTAACATTCATCTCAACCCTGGTCCAATCAATTCTCCAACCCATGCCCAAAGCTCCTATTCCAAAAACCTATTCAACAAAAGCTCCTATTCCCAAAACCTATTCATAACAACAGCTAATGTACATAGTATCTGTAATAAAACCACTGAATTCCAAGCCTGGCTTTCTCTATACACCCCAGATATTGTAGCACTCACTGAAACATGGATAAAACCACATTTATCTGATACTGAAATAATCCCCTCAGGCTACAACATGCTTAGAAATGACCATCTCAACAAAAAAGATGGTGGTGTTGACTTAATCTACCGTGACTCCATAACTATCACACAATTTTCCAAACATGTGCCTATCTTTGGAAACACAGAACTACTACCAGCAATACTCCATATTAACAAAAGAAAACAAATATGTACTGTAGTACTATATATTAACCAGGTCAAAATATACCCATTTTAAAAGATTTTCTCTCCTGGACAACCGAAAATATCTGAAACAAAACCATTATCCTGGGTGATACAAATATAAACTGGCAAACTCTCATCTCCAACAACCCCCCTGATAGTATAAACTTGTATAGGTTTACCCAACTCATCACAGATCCCACACATATAGTAAATAAACAAAATGAATCTACCCTTGACTGGTTTCTTGTCTCACACCCTCACAAATACACTCACACAGGAACCCTCCCAAGTATCCCTAGCAACCATCTACCTGTTTTCACCCACAGGACCCAAATGCAAGCAAAAAAAGCCCATCTGTATAAAACGTCTAGAAATCTTACCCATTTTACTTAAAAGGTATTTACAGATACTTTAAATGCCCACAACTGGTACCCAACTAAAACCTTTCCACTGGACGAAGCAGTACAGTACTTCAATAATATCTTTCTTAATACTCTCAACAGTATCACCCTTATGCAAACAAAGAGAATTAGGCATAACCATGCCCCTTGGCTAACAAAACCTACTAAACAAATTCTCATTGTAAAAGACAGAGCATGGAATAAATGGCATAAAAATAGAAACCCACAAAATGAAATAAAATACAAACAGCTCCATAACACTGCAAAAAAGATATTTTTTCCTGTTGTTAGCCAGGTTGGTGTCTGTTTGGGGTGTGAATATAAATAGTTCTTACTCATGGGTAAATCTTTGTGCAAAGATATTAATACCTTTAACCAGAAGTTAGGTACTGCATCTGGCCTGGGATTTTCCAGTTAGAGGCTTTTATTAACTTAGTTTCAATTTTTCTGGCTGTTACTTCATCCCATTTCATATCCTGTACTTTGAACTTATAGCTTCGTTTACTTCTTCTATCGATTTAACATCTTTGTTATGTTCCACATGATTTTCATAAATACTTCTCCAAAATGTATCTATTTCTTCTTTTTTGGGGTGTTTTTTCAATTCCTTTTACCTCGTTTCCCAGTTCTCTATAGAAATTGTTGGGGTCATCAATAAATTGCTTATTTTCTACTTTTCTTTTATATTTATGTGTGTATCTTCTAAGTTTTTTTGCCTGTACTTATATTTTAAGTTTACTATTTGCAATAGTGCACAATAAATCCTGATCCATTATTCTGTATGACTGCTGTTATTCTTCTTAAGGATCTGCATACAAAATCCCACTCTTTCCTTATTTCTTGAATTACCCCCCTGCTTCATCATCATCCCTTTCAACTGAAGCACCTATGTGTAAATGGTAGCAAGCCAAAACAATAAGCTGCTATGCCGTATTATACAATTCAATAAAAAACTACAAGTTTAAGGCCAACAGACAATCAAAAAACTATTCTAGATAAAGGCCTGAAGTAAGCAGATGCCCAGACACTAGCAGATTTCCTTCTCTGACAAAATCAAAATTGTGAAATGCTCTAAACAAAACAAAATCTAGCACAAATAATCAGTAGTCACAGATGAACAATATTTATCAGATAGCACTCAAGTGGCAAAGGATTTTAAAAGTATATAAGGCTTGGAGCAAGGAAATGCCTAAAACACTAGTAATTTTCCTTTTCTCATAAGCAGAGACAGCAACTAATAAGCAACAGTCAGTCACATTAGCAATATTTGCATTTAAACAGCACATACATGACAACAGATCTTAAACTTACATAAGAATGCCCGCACCAAGCAGATAACATCAGCAGTAGCAATTTTCCTTTTCATACAAGCAAAATAATAAAATGGATTTCTAAACAAAAGTAGCACAAATAAGTAAAAATAACAGATTTGCAATATTTATGTCTCTCTTTTGAAATGATAGGACTCACAATCCCAAGTCCCAAAACACAAAAAAAGAGACTGATAATACAGGATAACTAATACTGAATGTTTTTCTTCTCCTTTAAATTAGTTTTATTCTTTTTTTTACTGGGGTAAACCACACACCCATCTTATATATTCCAAGTCCAAGATCACCATACCTGGTAGAAAAGGAAATATTTCAGGAAATGGAAATCTCGCACTTAGTATACGTAAGTCAAAATTTTCAATCATTCGGTTTCCACATTCCAGGACTTCGGATTATGAATCTCAACATTTCACACAGTTACTGATCTTTACAGTTAAACAGAGCAAAAATAACAACAAATGCTGAGAGTCATTCTTCACTGGAATCACTGAGAATGTAAGAAGGTCAAACCATGTAAAATCATGATAAATTCTGGTTAGAAACTGTAGTAGCTATATGCAGCTCAAAGCATCCTAGCCAACTAGAATATTAGACCTTGCTATGCATCACAGTAAAAACCAGCAAGTCTAAACTTAACAGCTAATCAGAAAATATCTGCATTAAGTTGAGGAGCAAGATGCCAGAGCACTTGCAATTTTCCTTCACTCACAACCAAAACAGTTAAAAGTGTTTGAAATGCATACATCTCTAAGATGAATAAACAGTACAAACAGATTAGCAATATCTGCACTTAAATAACACACAGATGGAAACAAATCTTAAAAATAATGTGGGACATGGAGAAGATCAAATCATGTAAAAGTGGCTCAAAGCCAGTTAGCAACTGCAGCAGCTATGTCCATCTCCGAGCAGTAAGGCTCATTATACAGCACCATGCAAGTTTAAAGTCAACAGCCAGTCAGGAAACCACTACATAAAGGCCTGGAGCAAAAAGACACCCAGAACACAATTGCAATAGTTGCACCTTAACAGCACAAGTATGGAAACATATCTTTAAGAGTCACTTTCCTGATGTTGGAGAGGTAGAGTCATAGTTAACTATAAAGAAAAGAAAAACAATAAACCAGAAAAACGTTAAGAAATTTATTATCTTCACAAACAATTTGGTACTTGGTACTTTGCCTTCTGTGAATATGAGCATTTGCATTCTTTTGATAACCAACATATTCAATCATCCAATTAAAACAATTATCACAGATAACTGAATAAATAAACTTTATATTCACCAAAATACATATTAATTACAATCATTCGACCTGTAAAAATAATGCATTCTCATAATACAGCAGCAACATGTATTTCATGATTCAACCCGCCAGGGGTTAATCGATGATATCTCAAAATTAGTTTAGTTTCCAGAGATGATAATATTGCCTGCATATCACCCACTCTAATAACACTGGGTTGGGTGTACACACTGAAAAATAAATCTACCCTGTCTAGCAATTTTCCTTCCCTTTCAAGCAAAACAATAAAAAATGCCTTAAATTAATAAAACTTGGCCACAAATCAACAGCTGTCAAGTTTAGCAATAGTTGTATTTATTTGCACTACCATAGTACACAGATGGCAACAGAAATTAAAACAGTCAACTCCCTGGAGTTCCTGGGACTAGTGGCAAATCATATCAGGTAAAAGCAAGTCAAACTTGATTAGAAGATGTAGCAACTATTTGCAGCTCAGAGCATCCCAACCAAATACAACAGTGCACCATTCCTGCGAGTGGCATAAAGTGTCTCATACAGACATGAACAAAAATGTGATCCTTCAAGACCACTATGACACATTAGAGAATTTCCAAAGTGAATCTCCTCCTCCTCCTTCTTCTAGATGGAACATCCCAGCATGATGGACAACCATCGCTTAGACACTCGGGAAGGATGCACCAGAGACAGATACACTGGATCTACAGCCTTAGCAATCCCTGTAAGGCTTCAAAAATGTCAGACATCATCTTAAAAATGTTTTCTTTCAAATTTAATTTCTTAAATTAAAAAAAAAATATATATATATATATATATATATATATATATATATATATATATATATATATATATATATCTGTGTGTGTGTGCATATAGGTTCATTGGTAGTAGGTACTAGGCTATTGGCCCTAGGGCCTATACAAGCCTAGCCAAACAGTACCCTGGCTTTTGCCAACCAAGACAATTATTTTCCTGTGCCCCTGTCAAGCAGAGCCACAGAAGTGATCCCCGAGGTGAATTTCCTATCTCCCATCCAATCATCAAGATTTTTCTTGAAGAGTGCTAATGAGGAGCTTTGTTTGATATAGATAGGTAGTTTGTTCCAGAGTATGGGAAGTCTATATATACATATGGGTCTATTTCAAAAGACGGAAAGTTCACGTACCCAAGTTTCAGTTAGCTGAGACGAAAAGTCCAACAACTGCAGAACACCGACATCCCGGAACGCCAACTTCCCAGTTCAGGTAAATAACTGCTTGGCCACTCTGTTGAACTTTGCCCCTTACCCCATGGCAGTGCAATCTTAGAGTTGGTATATTTAGTTGGGGGGGTGTGATGGGTGCAGCCCCCCACATAGGGGGGTGGGGTGGTGAATCCCCCCACATGGGTGGGTTTACTTTCCTTCGGTTTTACTATTTTTTCAGGATGGCCAAGCAGTTACTTATCTGGAGTGGAAGGGTTCTTGGCCTTTTCGTCTTGGCTAACTCAAAGCTGGGTAAGTTAACTTTGGGTCCACTGAAGAAGACCCATAATATATATATATATATATATATATATATATATATATATATATATATATATATACACACATACACACACACACACATACACACACACATATATAAATATGAATATTTATATATATATATATATATATATATATATATATATATATATATATACATACATTTATACTAGCTGGCACCTCGGCGCTTCGTAAAAATCTACTGCCAATCATTAGCGGACCGGAGTTCCACTGTGGCGACCCCTTACCGGGAAAAGCCGAAAGACAAACAACAACAACAACAACAACAAGCTATCTGGTCTTCAAGAATCCAACACAGAATGCTCTCTTTCTCAATTCTGTACCTTTTGTAACTATAACTGAACTGGATAACAACATTTTGATTATGGCTTTCCAAAGAAGTCATTCATGTATGTTACTTTCAAATACTTCCTACAGAAGCTGACAGACCTGTGCTGACTTTAACCTGCTACATTTCAAAATGCATCCAGATGCAAGATATACTCAGTTTTCTACTTGTGGTGAGTGAAAGCCTTTATGCCAGTCACAAGATGAATCATATGAACTCTTGTCAAAGATATGCTGAGCAAGTTTTCAGTGCCACAGATTCTTATTTTTGGGTCTTCTGAGACCAGAAAATCCAAACACCCCTCTCTCTAGAAGACACTAGAGGGTCTTAATGTGAGGACTCTAACCTGGTGAAATACCAACAGGAGATATACTGTTACCACCTTGATGTAAATGATGCAGTATTACTGCAGTACTCATTCATTTCCTCGGGGTACCAACATCTAAGAAGAGCACAGCTTTCCTACAATTTAATAAAAATGGGAAATTCTTTGTGAATGCAGCCCCCTACATTTTACCAAGACTTCCTGTACGCTGTGAAACTTTTAAAGGAGCATGTGCAAATTATGAAAACTGATACAGTTGCAGAAAAGTTGCAACAGTTTGTCCAACATTTAAAAATGTATTTATTAATTGTACACCCAGATTGTTTTTTCTTGGACCTTTATAAGTCACATGTCAAAGGACAACACAATATATTTGGGCAGTTTCAGAGTTTCCTGGGAATGATATAGGAGAAGGGCAGCTGAGTATTACAGATGTGCTTGGAAAGTGTTCATCGTAATAACTGCAGTAATTAACAAAATGCAGGTTTTAACTGTTAGATGAAAATGACTGCACACATACATGAATTTGACATATGGATTGTGGTGTATGCAAAGAACCACTTTTAAAAATAATAAACAAATCATTAAAAAAATTAGAGTAGCCTATTAACCACATAATCAAGGAGAAAACTGACTAGTGTACCTGAAGAAACCTCACCTCCCCAAAGACTATGGTATATGTGAGGCAGAAATCTTAACTAATAAGGCATTCTGCTGCCTGTGACTCCCCAACACTGGCCAGTAACCAAGGAGCCTCAATCCTCAACATTAGCACCAGTGGGGGATGTACACTTGGGAGGATGACAAATACACACACAGTAAAGTTCAATTTTCCTAAAGAGCAGACAGAGACCACAGTCAGTCTGGGAAAGGTTTTTCCCCTCTTTCTCCAGATCCCCAATAAGACTCCCCACTGGCACAGCTATAGGGTTGAGATCTCAGCTGAATGGCCAAGCCAAAATCTCCAGCACCCTCTCTGTCCAACCAGTGCTTCATGTCCCCACCCAAGTAGCTGACACACACACACACTCTTTGGCATTTGATTTATATACAAGCACACACACACACTCCTGGAAAAGGCTGGCACAGGTTTACTAGCTATCCCCCCCTTCTGCCCAGACTATAAGGTAGTTCCAGCTGCCACCAGCCAACTCTTTATCAGCTACTCTAAGGCCCTTAACAAAGGGTATCTAATCCTACTGTGTAAAGTTACTATTAATCCAAATCGTAGTCTGACCAAGAGCAAGGCTATTTAGGAGTGGCCTGTATACAGTGTCACCAAATACATATGCAAGTACTCTCAGAGCTTAAATATGTCTCACGAATATCATCCACAAAGACAGGTTTAAATATATTTAATAATAAATGAGAAAAGAACAAGATAATACTAAATATGTATTCAGTTACATCAGAGTTCAGAATCGCAGGAAATATTTAAACAATATTGCAGGACATTCTCAAATAAATACAGAGAACATTTAAACTAATCTTCACTGTATTCCTAACTATATCTAAAATAAATTACTGTACCCTAGACCTACAAGCAAGGCAAGTACAGATGGTGGTGATGACTGGATGTTCTTGTTAGGTCAAAGACAAGATACAAAATGCCCAGTATCTCTCCGAGAGAGTTCTTAAATTAATATCAAATATTACTGCTGGGTTAGCTTGGATGTCACCTGACCTAAGTTCCCAAGCTAAACTGCCCACTGTAGCATTTGACATCTCACTGTGAAAAATACATAGTCTTCAGATGTTTACAGTTGCTAGAAGACATAAAACAATAAAAATCTTACAAAACAGTGCAGAAGGCACCCTAGTACTAGACATCCTGTCTCCTTGCTGCAGTGAAACTTTTATAGCACAATAGTAAAACAATTTAATTTCAACTTATTTTCTTGAAGTTTTGCAAGTTAACTCTGTATTTTTCAGTTTCTGCTATTAAAACATACATTTGTACAGATATATAGTTTATATACATTTCTGTTCTTTTCCAGCAGAGTACACTGTGGACACATCCTTGAAGCTCAGTACTGTAGAAACCATGTTTAGCACACACTTCTGTACCAACAGTTTAATGTACACATAACATATAGTTCTAATACATTTGGTAACACAAGCAATTGCATCGTGCTGGTATACGCAAATGACATATAACTATTTACAAAATTCAAACAGCTGGACTGGCAGAGTCTCCTTTTGTTAAATTTCTATATAAATCATATTAATATTCTTATATGAAATATAATTATTTACAAAATTCTAGCTAGCTGGGCCGGCAGTATTTCCCTTGTGTCACAATTCTTCCCTCCAAAAAGCTCAAGCTAGTTTTTCAAGTGACCCTTGAGAAACGTTGCTTGACAGGGTTGACTATCTGGGGATGCATTACCCCATACCCTTTCTTGAGATTCCAGCTGGCTTGGCATTACTGACCCCAGTACAGTATTGCACCATCCCATCATATGCCTGCAACCCTAGGCTCCACCATAATAATTTGGGATTTGGCTTGCTGGCTCCCTGCAGCCATAGATCCCCCTCAGACTCCTTCTGCCTTTCACTGCAAATACTGAGAAGAAGGGGCCTCCCTATCATGGTAAGGCTTCATCATGTTAACATGGTACAATCTGTGCCCCTGCCTCCTGACAAGCAGTTCTACCATGTAGTTAACATCACTGACCTTCCTTACCACCTTGTAGGGTCCTTCCCCAGCTGCCTGCAGCTTGCTGTGTCTGACAGGAATGATAACCATTCTGCCCCACAGCATACTCTCTAGCTTGAGCATTTCTCTCATACCAGGCTTTTTGCTGGTTTTGGGCTTCTGCCAGGCTCCCCTGGGCCAAGCCCATGTGTTCCCTGAGCCTTGTCCTGAGGTTTAGGACATATGCCACAGCAGACTCCTTGTGGGATTCACACTCACTCTCAAACTCATCAAGAATCAAACCTAGAGGTCCCCTCACCCTATGCCCCTACAGCAACTCAAAGGGTGAAAAACCTGTGGATTCCTGGGGAACCTCTCTGTAAGCAAACAACAGATGGAGCAAGTATTTGTCCCACTTCCTCTTAAACTGGTCTGAAAATGCCTGTAGCATCATCTTGAGTGTAGAGTTTACCCTCTCAACAAGACCATTAGTCTGGGGATGGTAGGGGATGGTCTTTAGGTGCTTTATCCCACAGTGCTTCCACAGACAAGCCAGCAGGTCTGACATGAAATTAGCCCCTCTGTCAGTCAGTATTTCTTTTGGAAAACCTACCTTGCTGAAAATCTCTAACAAAGCACTTGCCACCTTTTCTGCCTCAATGGAGGACATGGCCACCACTGCAGGGTATCTGGTAACATAATTTACTACCACTAAGATATACTTTTTCCCTGTGGAACTTGGGATATTCAGATGGCTGACAATATCTATAGCTACCCTCTGAAATGATTCCTCAATCACAGGCAAAGGCATCAAAGGAGCTTTCACCTTGTCTCCTACCTAGCCTACCTTTTGGCACTGCTCACAGGTCCTGCAGTACCCTGTTACATCTCTAGAAATCTCAGGCCAATAAAAGTTCTGCATAATACGTTTCTTGGTACGCTTTATGCCCATATGACCTGCAAAGGAAATATCATGGGCTGTGGCTAGAAGTGCCAGACAGTATGCTCTGGGCAATGCCAACTGCTGTATTCTCTCAACCTCTAACCCTCTCTCAGGGGTCCACTATCTATACAGTAACCCTTTGTCCCAATATACAGATTCCCCCTTCCCTTGAAAATCAGGTGCCTCACTAGCTACCTCGCTCAGACCTTGTAATGTAGGGTCTGAGAGCTGAGCCCATCTCAGCTCTCTCTTGGTAACCCTTCCCAGTTCCCCTTCCACAGGATGTCTGGTATTCTCTGACAGCAGTGCCTCATTGTCAGCCTGGGTACTACTACTCACCTCTGCCCTTGCAATCACTCTGTCCAAGGGAACATCAGTATCCAAAAGCAGCTGTGGCTCACCTTCAATCTCACTGCTACAGGGTAGCTCCCTCCCTGAAGTAGTCACCTCACCAGTCCTGGATGCGAGTGTGTGCTCTGTCTGGGTCTCCCCAGGCTACCAGACCCACATGCTGGTCTCCAAGCCTGACTGTGTGTAACTGCATTATCAAAATCATTCCCTATAAAGCAATCTGCAGGGATATCATCAAACACACCTACTGCTGGCTTCCTTTTCCACCCTCCCAGTCAAGGTGAACCCAAGACAAAGGTATTTGGAATGGGGTCCCTCCTAAAGCCCAAGCAAGTAGTGCTCCTTTTTAACCATTGCAGGCTTCACAATATTTAGGTCAGAGGCTGTCTCTCTCTTAGCAATGGCCTCTTTCCCATTTACTAAGATAAGATATAACCTCTTGTGATAGTTTGGCACCCTTGTTGTCTTCAGACAACCTACTGCTGGCATTTTGTCATTCCCACTTACTGGCCCTCCCACCTTTTATTTCCCTCATTGTCTCTGTGGACATCTATATGCTACATGGCCCCACTGGTTGGATTTAAAACATTTAACCCTTGGTTCTGGACATGTATCTGGACTATTGGCTTCCTCTGCTACTGGCAGACTCTGTTGGGGCAGTCTGGGCTGCCACCATGGGTTCCCTTAGACCCACAAGCAGCACTGGGTGTCCTTTTTCCTGTGCAGTGATGCCCTACTTGCTAGGTATAGGTCTTCCTTCTTCCTGAACTCATCTGCAGTACTGCATTGTCTACCAGTTAACCAGATTCTCATAACCTCAGGCAAAGTGTTAAGGGATTGTTCCCTCACCAAAAGTTCTGCCAGCCCTTCAAAAATGGTGACCTGTCATCCACTCATCCACCTATGAAAATAAGTGCTTAGTTCAGCAATATATTCACTGACACTTTCATCTGCCTTGCATCTATAATCACAAAACTTTTTTCTGTAAGCTTCAAGTGTTAACTTAAAACATTCTAAAAGATAATTCTTCACCGTATTATAATTTAATCAATCAGTATCTGACAATTTAGAAATAGCAGTTACAGCTTTACCATGGAGTAAGGGGGCCAGGAACCGTACCCAGAGCACTTGGTCAACATTATACTGTTTATATAACCTTTCAAACATATGAATGAAGCTATAAAAATTATCCCCTCTATAAATTGTGGAAGAAATTTACTGACCTATGTTGCTTCTTGGGTTCGGTTACTCCCTTCCCCATTACGTCCATGACTCTGGGAAAAGTCAGCATCTCCTTTTCATGTTGCCTCTGCCTCTCATTCTCCTCAGCCTCCAGACATCACAGTTTCTCATTTTCTTCAGCCTCCAGATTTCTCAGTTTTTCATTTTCCTCAGCCTCCAGATGTCTCAGTCTCTCTGCTGCTTCTATTTCCAAATGCTTGGCCTCCAGCTCAAGTCTCTTTAACTCCAGATGGATTTTTTAAGTAATCTGTGGAGAGGCTGAGCTGTCATAGGTTTATAGGATGATACTAGGCAATTGGCCCGGAGACCCTCATATGCCTAGCCAAGAATTTCGCCCATGTTCCATCAAAGTCAGTAACTGTTTCCCCTGTCCAGTAGGGACACAGGTGGGATCCCAGGGGTGTATTTTCTGTTTCCCATCCAGTCATCAAGGTTCCTCTTAAAGAGGGCTAAAGAGGTACTCTGCTTGACATGGAGAGGGAGTCTATTCCACAGACAGGGGAGTCTTTGGGACAAAAATCTATCCTGCCAACAAGTTCTATTAATGTCACACACCAAGTTAAGGCCTTGCGTGCAGGTTGCGAGTGGAGTTTGCCTTATGGATATGCAGCAACTCCATCAAGGCTGGGTCTGAAATGACCTTGTCTGGCAGACAGAGGTCACCTCTGAGCAGTCTGTAGGAGACTGAGTAGAGGGGCAGGGCTTTTAGCCTATCTGTATAGGGTAGGTGTTTGAGACCCTGGATTTTCCTGGTCAGGAACTTCTGTGGTCTCTCCAACTGCTGCATGTGCTTGGCAAGATACATGCCGAAGGGGGCACTGTACTTGATAATGGGTCTGATAAGGGAGGAGTACAGGGATGTTATGACCTTCTTGTTCTTGGATGAAATACCCTTATTTATCAGGTGAGCCAAGTAGAAAGCCTTCCATGCAACGGAGGCAATGTGGTGGTCAAAAGTCAGGTTGCTATCAACCTGAGAGCCCAAGACCCTCATGACTGACTACATGCTTAGAACATTGTTATTAATGTCATAATTAGTGGAGATGACATTTTCCCCAAAGGGGATAATGATGCATTCAGTTTGAGGCCATTTTCTGAGAGTTGTATATCTCCAAGGGCAGTCTGGTTGTCCTCCTGGTTGCTATCCTGTGATGCAGCTGTGACTAAAACTGCAATCATGTATGCTTTCGTCAGGTTGGCATGCACCAGTCCTTTCGACTGGCACATCTCAGTCAATTGGTTCCTTGCCAGCTTGCCATACACCTCTGCTGACTTGCTTGCCTGCACTCCCTGACTAACTAAGCTAACAAAAAAATATATATAACAATTGTGGCATGAAACTCTGAATGTACACTATGTGGCTGATTGAGAGTACAAACACCTTCCTTAGTGACCACTGTTCACAGCCTACATGAATTTTAATATCCACACCACTACATGCCAATTAATATGTGATGTGGCGATCCCATCACTGCCAGCCAGTTAATATGTGATGCCCCAACACTGGCCCAGTAATCAAGGAGCCTCAATCCTCACGACTAGCACCAGTGGGAGATGTACACATGGGAGTATGACAAGTACACACACAATAAAGTACAATTTCCCTTAAGGGCACACAGAGACCACAGTCAGTCTGGGGCTGGTTTCTCCCTCTTTCTCCAAATCCCCAATAAGACTCCTCACTGAGATCTCAGCTGAGTGGCCAAGCCAAAACATCCAGCAACCTCTCTGTCCAACCAGTGCTTCGTGTCCCCACTCAAGAAACTGACACACACACTCTTTGAGGTTTGATTTATATACAAACACACACTCACACACACTCCTGGGAAAGGCTGGCAAAGGTTTACTAGCTGTACCCCCTTCTGCCCAGACTATAAGGTAGTTCCTGCTGCCACCAGCCAACTCTTTATCAGCTTCTCTAAGGCCCTTAGCAAAGGGTGTCCAATCCTACTGTGTAATGTTCTATTAATCCAAATCATAGTCTGACCAAAAGCAAAGCTATTTAGGAGTGGCCTGTATAGTGTCACCAAATACATATGCAAGTACTCTCATTATAGTGTACACTCTGAACTTAACATGTCTCACAAATATCAGCCACAAAGATAGGTTTAAATATTTAATAATAAATAATAAAAGAACAAGACAATACTAAATGTGTATTCAGTTACATCAGAGTTCAATATCGCAGGAAATATTTAAAACAACACTGCAGGACAGTCTCAAATAAATACAGAAAACATCTAAACTAATCCTCACTATATTCCTAACTATAAAATAAATTACTGTACCCTAATCTTACTTACAGCAAGGCAAGTGCAGATGGTGGTGATGAGTAGAGGTTCTTGTTAGGTCATAGACAAGATACAAAATGCCCAGTCTCTCTCTTTCAGAGAGTTCTTAAATTAATATCAAATATTACTGCTGGGTTAGCTTGGATGACATTACTTTTTGTCACCTGACTTAAGTTCCCAAGCTGAACCTGCCCATTTTAGCACTTAACATCTCGTGAAAAATACATAGCCTTCAGATGTTTGCAGTTGTTAAAAGACATAAAACAATAAGACACTTACAAAACAATCCAGAAGTCACCCTAGTACTAGACATCCTGTCTCCTTGCTGCATTGAAATGAACTTTTATAGCACAATCATAAAACAATTTAACTTCAACTTATTTTCTTGAAATTTTGCAAGTTAACGCTGTATGTTCCAGTTTCTAATATTAAAACATATACATGTGTACAAGTATATAGTTTATATACATGTCTGTTCTTTTCTGGTAGGGTACACTGTGGAGATATCCTTGAAGCTCAGTACTGTACAAACCTTGTTACACACTTTTGTACCAGTAGTTTAATATACACATAACATACAGTTCTAATACATTTGGTAACACAAGCAATTGCATCATGCTGGTATTCACAAGTGACATAACTATTTACAAAATTCCAGACAGCTGCGCTGGCAGTCTCTCCTTTTGTTACATTTCTACATAAATCATATTAATATTCTTAAATGACATACAATTATTTACAAAATTCCACCTAGCTGGGCTGGCAGTATCTCCCATGCATCACACTGCCTATAAGGTTTAAAAGAAGGCAGGATTTAAATGAGCTATGCATTGTTTGACTGAAAATGATTGGGTAATTATACGTGATGTCAGTATGGTTTATGATTTAAAATGCTTGCAACTAGGACTGTGTCGGTGTGATTTGTTTTCATTTATATAAATGTATGATTGCTTGTTTTGTAAGTAATGGTTTAACAAAGATGTTTCTTGTTTAAAAAAGGAGCAGGAATTGAATAAGTTATGTAATATTGCTTAGGTTACATGATATATTGCAATATATGTGAAGCATAATGTTTTTTTTTTTTTTAATTTTAACTTGTTAATACAGTTTGATTACTTTTATATAAATGTAAATATGCCTATCTCACAAGTGATAATTCAATAAAGGTGTTTAAAAAAGGAAACATGCTGCCTTTTATAGGTAGTACGATTAGAATAAAAAACATAATTGTGCTTTAATAATGTGCATTGCTACCATTAGTACAGAGATTTGTAAAATTAATTAACCTGTCACCAAGAACACATGTGCATGTTAGAAACACTTGTGTTCATTTTATTTAAACGCAACACCCACTTCAGATACAAGTATGGATGGGCATGAACTAACACACACACACACACACACACACACACACACACACACACACACACACACACACACACACACCTCTGAACTTCTACAATTTTTAGCCTCCAAAGGCATGTCTACTCCTCTATTCCACTTTGACCCTAGCTGGCTCCGATTTCTGCTCTTTCACTGAGTTGACTGTAGATCCTGAACCTTCTTAGAGTCTAAGGAATGAGCAGCAGTTGCCGGTATATGTTTAGCATGGGTCTATATTAGAACATCAAAGTTTCAAAACTTCGAAAATTCTAATATCGACCCCTATTCAGCGAAAGCTGAAAATATCGAAGCAACAGAAAACCAAATTTTTTCCTAGGGAAAGAATTCGGTTGTCCGTTTCTGTTGCTTTGGTATTTTCAGCACTGTGGTGGAAAGTTACGGGTCAGGTTCAGGTAAGTGTGCGATTGAGCGCGGGTTAGGTTAGTTAGGGTTAGATGTGTGGGTTAGGTATGTGTGCACATGAGGGTTAGGGCGGTTTAGGGCACAGGTCAGATAAGTGTACGATTGTGTGGACGTGAGGGAAGGTGGGGTAGGTGAGTTAGGGTTAGGGCACGGGTGAGTTGAGTGTGTGATAGTGACGGACCTTAGGATTAGGGTTAAGGTAAGTGGATAGTTAGTGGTGTGTGTATACTTTAGTGTAGGGTTAGGTGTAAGATTTTAGGTGTATATGTGTGGATTGCTGTTTGTTTTATGTGCTTGTGTTGTGTGTATGTGTTTTGAAACAGCAAATTTTTTCCCTAGGAAAACATTTGCTGTTCTGTATGTTCGATGTTTTTAGCTTTCGCTGAATAGGGGTCGATATTAGAACATTCGAAGTTTTGAAACTTCGATGTTCTAATATAGACCCGTTTAGCACCACTGTTCCAAATTCAAAAGGGTGTGCTACTTTACATGGAGAAGGAAGAAATGAATGTCGGTATTACATATATCTAATTCTTGATAAGAAATAGTGAAATGGGAATAATCCAGTACAGAATGGCACCAAAGAAGATTGCAGGATGAGGTGAGCTGTAGATATACAAATATCTGTTATTTTATATTGTGTATAAGGTGAGATTACCTCACAGCCATCCCTGATTTTGCCTCATATTTTTGGTCTGTCATAAAATTGATGTTTTTTGCAAAGTACTCAGGAGTGCAGGCACTAGATAATGACACATTTCAGTTTCAGACTTCATATTTTCAGAAAATGCATGCTAATGCAAACCTTATTTAAGCAATTTTCAACTATATAAGAGAAATATTTAAAATATATCCATGATTTTGGGCATTTGTCTATCTACCACCATTATTTTTAGCTGTGTCCCTAATTCTTATGGCAACAGGTTGAGAGCTATCCCAAGATAAATGCTGTCTGACATGTTTTTTTCTTGTGTTCCAACAACAGATACTGAAATTGTAGCTAGACTATGTACATTGATTGCCAAGTCACATTTTTCACTGTCCTGGCAATGCAATATTTTTATTTTTGAATATTCTGTGTGCTGCTCAGATAAAGTAAAAAATTCAGTCTTTCTGCTGACTGTGCTGGGCAGTGAACAGATCCATGTGTGTGTGTTTATGATCTAAGTTTGTATCTGCAAGTTATTTTACCAAACCGTGTGTGTGTGTGTGTGTGTGTGTGTGTGTGTGTGTGTGTGTGTGTGTGTGTGCATACATGCAGAGGGCATAACAGCAAAGCTGTCTCTGACTTTGCTTCATATTTTTTGGTCTGTTCCTGATAAAATATGTGGTTTTCTCACAAACTGTTGTGGACTATAGTCATTATATAATGCATAAGTGCAAGTTTCATACTTTATATCCTTCAGAAAATGCTTGCTAATGCAAAATCAATTATTCTAGCATCTTGTTAAGTCTATAAGAACAATATTTAAAGCATGATCCTGCTTCTTGAGCAAAGAGGTTGAAAGGGCAGGGGAGTGTTGCAGTTGGGTTGCAGTGTATGGTTCTGATAGCAGCAAACTGAAATAACACCACTGGGTCATTATTTGATCACAAGCACTCATGAGTTGTATACTGTCATACAAGTGGTTGCAATTGATGGTTACAACTGTGCGTGCATGTGTGTGTGTGTGTGTGTGTGTGTGTGTGTGTGTGTGTGTGTGTGTGCACGCGCACGCATGCATGCATGCGTATGTGTATGCATGTGTGTGTGTGTGTGTGTACAGGGTGTGTTGCTGATCTGATAAAAAAACTTACTACATCTCAATCCAAGATGCACACACTAAGAACCCCAAACAGTTCTGGTCCTCCATTAACAATTTGTTAAATCCAGGACTCTCAGCTCTACTAACTCCAATCTACCACTGACTATACCAAACTTATTTCTAACTAGCCCAACTCACACTTCATACATTTAGACACCTCCTTCATAAACAACCATCCATCTACCCCCTCTCCATCCCCCAAAAAACTATCCTCTAAAACTGATGTCTTCCACATCAGCCAGGTTCCCATCTCCACTACAAAAAAAAAAAAACAGTTTCATAAGATAAAACCATTACAGTTGCCGCTGATAATTTTCTCTCAGAATACATCAGCATGGCTGCCAACCCCTTAGTACAGTGGTCCCCAACCACTGGGCCACAGACCGGTACTGGACTGTGGATCATTTGGTACCAAGATGCACAGAAAGAATAAAAAACTTTTTATGTTGGGCACCCGAATGTTCAGAAAAAAGTGTATGTATGTGTATGAGTGTGCTTATGTTTCTGTCTGCATGTAAGTGAATGCATGTATGAAAGTGGAATGTGTGTGTGTGAAAACAGATGAGGCTATGTGTATGTGTGTATGAGACAGAGTGAAGAGTGAGATCGATCGAGCTGTTATTTTACACTCGCTAAACAGTGCTTTTGTTGTTTAGACAGTGTAAAATAAAAAATGAAACAGAAAACAAGTGTGTGTGTGTATGTGTGTGTCTGTGTACCTGTGTCTGTGAATGTGTATGCATGTTTATGTCTGCGTGAGTGAATGCATACACAAAACCAGGAGAGACTGTGTGCGTGTGTGTGTGTGTGTGTGTGTGTGTGTATGTGTGTGTGTGTCTGTGTATGAGAGTGAGAGAGAGAGAGAGAGAGAAAGAGACAGAGAATGAAGAGAGAGAGAGATCCCTGACAGCAGCAGCATCAGTTAAGAGGTTTGCATACCTCTCATTTATACCTGTCAACCTCTCCATACAAGAAATCTGGACAGAGCCACAAATAATGGGGGACAGAAGACCAAAAATAAGGACAGATTTTAAATATTGCTCTTATAAACTTAGAAAGTTGCTACAAAACAGGGTTTTCTTTAGCAAGTATTATCTGAAAGACATGAAGTCTGAATCTCAAATGCCTGTCATTACTTAATGACTTCAATCCCCAGTCATTTGCCAGAAAACTACACATTTTATGAGGATGGGACCAAAACATATGAGCCAAAAATCTGGACATTTTGCAAAAATATGAACAGCTGAAAGGTATGCTCTGTTGACTCGCAGCTCAAGATATCTGGATAAACCTAAAATAAACGGGGTACAAAGGCTCAAAATAGGAACATATTTTACTTGATTATTAGGATTTGTGTTAGCATACATTTTCTGAAATAGAGGTGTGCGTGAGAAAGTGAGTGAGAGCAACAGTAAAGAGGTTTGCATACCTTTCAGCTGAAGAAATCGGGATTAACCCTAAAATACAGAGGGAACAAAGACTCAAAAATAGGAACAGATTTTAATTACTACACTTATAAAATGTCAAACTTGCTTAAATAAAGGGGTTTGTTAATATGAATTTTCTGAAGAAAATTATAGTCTGAAACTTAAATGTATGCCATTTTTAATAACTTCAGTCTCCAATGACTGACAACAAACGAAACGTTTTAGGAGTAAGGGACCAAAAAATAAAGCAAATGCTTGGATATTTTTAAGTGTTACATTTTGGATGTAAAATGCTTCCTCCAACACCATTAACATATACTACAGCAAGTTTGAAATATTAGGCAGAGTAACTATTTTCCATCAAAAATATATATAAAAAAAATAATATAGTACTTAAAAAAATAAATAAGTACAACACACCAACTTTACAGAGAGCCCATTCTCTAAACACAATAATGCCCCCTAGGGTGTGTGCTAATGTGTAATTAACACCCTTCCAGGGGTGTGGGTGGGCATTAACTACACATTAACACACACCCTGTCAGGGAATATTGTTTCCTTATTAAGTATGCGCGATGGCCGGTCCATGGAAAACTGTCTTACATGAAACTGGTTTGTGGTGCAAAAAAGGTTGGAGACCACTGTCTTAGTATACCTCATCTGTATCCTCACAAACAGATCTATCCAACAAAAATATACACCTATTATCTGGAAACAGTCACTAATTATCCCTTTACACAAAGAAGACCCTACTGAATTCTGTAATTACCACCCTATTGCCATTCTTTATCATAAATCCTTGAAAAGTGTATACATTTAATAGATAATATCCTCCTCTCCTCTGCCCAGCAAGGCTTCAGGCCACACCGCAGTACTACCATAACTCTCCTAAATTTCACCCATCATATCAGCCTTCAAAGTGATTCTGGAAACTTTGTTTCCTCTCTATTCCTTGACTTATCTGAGGAGTTTGACACTGTATCCCATCAGATTTTTCAGAAAATCCTCACTAGACCTTGTCATCCTCTCCCTCTCCTGGTTCCACAGCTACCTTTCTAACAGACTACAAGCAGTAAAATAGCAGGAAGCATAATCACCATTCTTGCTCATTTCTGTTGGAGTGTCACACAGCTCAGTCTAGGACCCAATACTCTACCATTTTTATTAATGACCTCTACACTGCTACAAATGACACAATTATGCTGATGATGCTACAGTGATAACCAGAGCTAAGTCCCTCCGAGAACTGCAGGAAAAGACCCAAAAAGCATTGCTTTTCGCACCAAATTCTGAATCATACAAAAAAAGAACTTCTCCATCACCTTATCAAATAACATTCCTATTGAACATGCATCCCACAAAAAGCTACTTGGTGTTATTACAGATAGCCATTAACCACTTAATGTTTCTTATTCAACTAAAAACACTGCATCAAGAAAACCCTCAGAAAAATTGAACTTGTATGTTGCAGCAAAGACTTTTTAACTAGCAATATCAAAAAATAGCCTTTATAAATCATCAGATTCTCCAGCCCTTACTACTGTACTTATTCTTTACCAACCAAAGAGACCTCTAAGATCTGAAAACCAATGTCTCTTAAAAGTAGAAACACCTAGACTTCCATCTGGCCTAATGCTTTATTCTTTCTCTATCACTAAACACTGGAATGGACTCCCATCATCTATTAGGACCACTAACAATGCTTCCTTTTTCAGTCTCCATGCCAGCATTTCTCCACCTTACGGCACTGCTCATGCTCCATTTCTCAACCTCCCAAAACCTGATTCCCCAAACGCAAATCTATCTCACCTTCTACTCTAACTTTTCTAACCACTAATATATGTATCAAAAGAATTGTCATTCACAAACACCTTAAGGACTATAACTCTTAAGCTGTATCACTAACACTGTACTCATATTCACTCTCATTCTTCTTTCTTATTATAAACTCTGCAGTGCATATAAATATATTAGTCTGCAACTGTCTATAGTACACCTAACTCCTTCTCCTTATATGTATACTTACATTTTAAAATTATGCTTACTGTAAGTAATGTCACACTGAGATTCCAAATGTGACTTAATACCTGTTTGTTATCCAATTAAATGTTCTGTATTGTATCACTGTTTAACTGTGCCTGCAAACTTTACTTCTTTGTAATTTTTTGTAAATTTGTATTGTGATTTTTTATTGTATGTACATCTTTATGTTGGAGCTTTTCTCCCCAGGCCTCCACTGAAAATGGGCTCATTCCGGCCCTGTGGGCCTTCCTGGTAAACAAATGCAAATAAATATATATCTTCTACTTTCACTACTATAGGCTGCCCCATCAACCTTCAACTTTTCTGCTAGCAAAAAGTGAGCAATGCTATAACAAGATAGCTAAATTCATCACTAACCAATCTGCTAAATCCCACTACTGCCAAGCCTTAAAACAGGTTGGCTAGAAGTTCCACACCCTCTCTCTATCACCCAGTTAGCAACTGTACAAAATATAATCTACAAACCTCAAAACTCTCCTGCATTTCAAGCTTTAGTGGAACCTTATACCCCATGCATGACCACTATGCCTCGTAGAAAAGGCCCTATTAACCATAATTAAAACCCACAGCTCTGCTGATCTGTCACTGTGCTCAAATTATGTCTACAGAATTTGAAATTTTATCCCTACCACCACCAAACAAGCCAACCTATCCAGATTAAAAAATAAACTTGCTAAACCAGTACTTTAAAAACACTTGTTTGCGCTCTTGCAATTCTCAAGGCCAGACTACCTTGGCCGTTACACACCTACATTACCCCTATATACCGTAACAAAGCAAATTTTCAGTGTAATTTTCCTACTCTTTTATCCCCTTCCCTTTACTACCACTTCTGCTGTCTCTATTTATCCCTGACAAGATTCTCACTCCAGCAAAAATGCAGCTCAAGCTCACTACTTTCTACATCTTCCTCAGCTTCACTACAACTTTCTTTTTCTCCATATCACCTAACAAATATAAACAGTACTCACATTTCCTCACCTACTCTCTGCTTTTTACTCCTATATCTTCCACATTTTCTACCCATATCTCCAACAACTTATCTCTCTTATTTCTCCTATCCAAAAATGTAAAATTGTAATCTGACATTTTAAACCTCGCTGTGTAAGCCAATTTGTTATGTATTAATGTGTAGTGACTTTATTTTTTACTTATTGTAGATTCTCTCTAATACAGCTATCTTTCATTAGTGTATGTCCATATTATAATTTTTAGCTTTATATTTTTCTCTAGTGCATAGAACTGCCTATTCTTTAAATAGAGATTTCAGGCCCAGGTCTCCAATGAAAAAGGACTACTACTAACCTGGTCAACAAAAGCAATAATAAAATAAAATAAAATACAATAAATAGGAATTTCCAAGGAGCTGTATGTGAAGAGTAAAGGTTTATCATTGTAAACAAAGCTCAACTTAAAACTGAAAAGCTAGTTTCAGATATTGAGTTACTACAAGAATAGCACATTGCTCATATATCAGGAGCATGTACACACACACACACACACACACACACACACACACACACACACACACACACACACAGTTTTTATGCATGCAACATACCTGTCATCTTCTTAGAGAATGAAATCTGGACAAAGCCTAAAAGAATGGCCGAACAAAGGCCCAAAAATAGGGACAGAATCTAAATATTGCAGTTATAAACTTAGACTGTTGCTAGCATAACAGAATTTCTGTTAAAATGCATTTTCATTGAAGGCTATAAAGTCTGAAACTCAAATGTATATAATTATTTGGTGACTTCAATCTTCAGTGATATGGCAAAAAACACAAATGTTATGAGGTACAGAACAAAAATATGAAGCAAAAATCTGGACAGTTGAGAAGTATGGCAAGCAATAATGCCCAAGAGGGTGTGTGTTACTGTGCAAATACGCACGCCCAGGACACCAGGTCTATACACCCCTGGAAAAGCATTATTTACACAGCAACACGTACCCTGGAGGGCATTAATGTGCTTAGAGAATGGGCTGCCTGTAAAGCTGTTGTGCTTTACTTATTTATTTTTCTTACTACTATATTATTACTTTTTTATATTTTTGATATACAATAGTTCCTCTGCCTAATGTTTCAAACTTGCTGTAGTATATGCAAACAGTGTTGGAGGAAGTATTTTACATCCAAGATATAAGATTACTAAAAAAATGGCCAGATATTTACCTCAATGTTTTGGTCCCTTACTCATAAAATTTGTGATTTAGTCAGTCTTTCAGGATTTAAATCACTAAATAATGACATACATTTGAGTTTCAGACAGTATTTCCTTCAGAAAAAGTGCATGCTAAATATCAACAATGTTTAAAATTTGTTCCTATGCGTTAGCCTTTGTTCACCCCAAACCTCTAAACTCAAAAAAATGGACAAAATAATGGGGGTACAAAGGTGTAAAACTAGGGGTTTAAATATTGCTCTTATAAACCCACAAAGCTACTAGAATTACAAGTTTTGTACCAGCATGTATTTTCAAAGGACAGTAAATCTAAAACTCACATCTATGTCAACATTTAGTGACTTCAGTCCTGCACGATTTGCCAGAAAACCCCAAATTTTATGAGGAACAATCCGATACAGAGTAGGCAAAAATCTGGACATTCTATAAAAATCTGTACAGTTGAGTGGTATGGTTCCCCTTTATTTTAGGTTTTATCCATATTTCTTGAGCTAAGAGGTTTACAGGTGTACACCTCTTAACTGCTGCTCCGACTGGTCGACCTCTCTCATTCTCACACACACACACACAAACACACACACACACACATTTTTTTTTTAATTTTCAGTTTCTTTGCATTTTACACTTGCTAAACAGCAAAAGTGCTGCTTAGTGAGAATAAAATAATGTCGGCCGTTATCTCCATTACAGCCTGAGCTCCATGGCAGCTTACTATGTTAGCATGAAGCGTTGGATTTGTTTTTCAGTGGGCATTACCTGTATATTAACACCTTGCTGAAGTATGTTTGTTCTTCAATCAGACTGGCAATGCACAGGTTGCCCACTGCGGTGGTGGTGCTGCGGTAGCATTGTCGCCTAATAGCAAGACGTTGTCCCGTTCGATTCTCAGCTAGAGCGTTTTCTGTGTGGAGGCATACGTGGATGGGGCGTGCCTTCATTGAAGGTTGTGCATCAGGGCTGCTAACCCGGTATGTAAAAATCCACTACCAATCATTAGTGGACCGGATTTCCGCTGTGGCGACCCCTAACCGGGAAAAGCCGAAAGACACAAACAAACAAAGGCAGTTTGAAGATGACTGATGTTTAGCCAGAAATGGAGTTTATAAAGCCACTTCAGTCTGCATTTACCTCGTTCAGATAATCCATAAATACCTCTGAACAGTTATGGGCTCTCATGACCTCTTGAAACTCCTACTGGTTTTGCCATTAGGTGAAAAGCTAGTGAATTCCATTACTTTCTTCTGCACTAGTCATTGTTTATTCACCATGGTTATGTCTAAAATTGTAGCTTGGTTTCTTACTAGTCTCTCTCTAATTTGTGTTCACTTTTGACCATCACTTGCAAGCCTACACTACACAGAAATACTTTTTCCTTAACTCTGTATTTATTAGAAGTATGTTTTTGGCCTTTTTTGCCTCGTGTGAATTTTAAGTTAAAATTATTTCCGCTTCCATCCACCCCATTCTTTTTCATAACCATTAGACATCTTGTTTGTTCTTTCTAATGCTCTCTAGGTCAGATGTCACCTAATACTCCTACAGCCATGCTCCTTATTCACACCTATCCAGTACGATTATGATTGCTATTATGTGTTCTTGCTTCTAGTGCCTTTGACAGTTCTCCTCCACTATTACGTATGTACATTCCCCTCTTTGAGTTTCCCTTGCCATTAATGTCAATGAGCAATCATTTTGCACTCCACCTGACCCCAGAGATTCCTCCTTTCTTGTGTGTAAACCCTGATCACACAGTCCTTGATTTATTTATTTATTTTTCTATGCTTGTTTCTCAGTCTTATGACTGGATTATATATTTTTAACAATAATTCTGACTTACTGAAAAATTATTGTCTTCAGTTTATCAATGTTTCTTTTTTGGTGCTGAGAGGCTAGCAGATATCAGTAGTTGAATTTAATTGTTGAAAAATGTATTACTGATCCTGTTGATTTTTTTACTTGATATTATTTACATTGAAAATGTAAAATTCCATGACTGCACCACTCTAAAGATGCCCATTTCCCAGATGAAAGCGCTCTCCAAAGTGGCAAACATTTGAAATTGTGGGAATAACTTTGTCTAGTCCCAAGATATGTACACTAAATAGGCAAAATAACAGCTTAAATAGACTAAATTCAAGACTGCTGTTTCTTAGAAAATTTCCTTTTGTCCCAGGAATGATGATTTCAGAATTAGTATATAAGTTTAGGGGCTTGCACCCTGCAAAAAAAAGAAAAAAACTTTAAAGGAGAAGAGCGGTCTTCAATATTCACACTTCTCCTGAATTTTTGTTTTTTTTTTTAGGAATCTCTGGACTTGGCAAAGTGAGTCTCCAGATTTCAATTCGGAGTTCCCAAAAATATAAAATAAAAAGGTTTTTGACTGTCCATTTAATATTTTCTTCATGTTTTTGGCTTTAACTCAGTAGTGCTTTATCTACATGTTTGAATCTGTTAATTATTTTTTCTTTATATTTTTTCACTTTTTTAACAATGCAATTGAGCAGGCCATTAAGGAATTTTTCAGCCACAACCTAGGTTTAGAAAAAACCTAGACACACACTACATTACTGATGGAGATTAAGATCTCAATGCTAGATATACTGTTTATACAACTGTGTGAGTAACAGATGAACATTACTACTGCTATTAACAAGGTTCATGCAAAGTATTTATGAACTGAAATTTGATTAACCAGCTAGGTGGGCTGATCGACTGACTTTTTTCAGCCATGATCTGGGATCTAAGGGAGCAGCAAACAAGTGCATCACAGCATACACTTCAGAAGTAAAGAAGCATTAAACAAATATTTAGACTTATAGGCAACTTCATGTTTTGGTAACAATAGGATTAACATTTGAACAGTGTATAGTACTTACAGCAAAAGGGATCCTTTTATGCCAAACTATTAATTTTAATATTTACAACATGATTTTCAAAATAGGGCTGGTGTATGAAGAAGAGGAGAGATTATAGCTATGTGGGAAGTGTGGTTCTTTGTTCCTAAACCTGTGTCCCTCAAATAAGCACATTCTGATTCTTGCTTAAGGCACTCTTTTAGTGTGGTCTTGAATTCTAGTAGAGAGTCTAGAGACTTTACTTCAGTGATTAGATGCTTCCAGGTGGCTAGGGCAATGTTTATGAAAGTTATTTCTACTGTGGAGGTCGCAAATCTAGGTCTTGTAGGAAGTAGCCCATTTACTTTAGCATTGCTGAAAGCATACCTTGAAGCTGTAATGTAATGCTTGGATTTGACATGGGAGACAATAGCCATATACCAGGATTTTGAATATTTGAATATCAAGTATTACTATAAGTCTGCTTTGGACTGAAAGCCAGTGGAATTTTCCTAATAAGTCACAGTGGTATGTGGAATAGCTTGCTAAGAGTGCAAAATGGCATATTTTATTTTCTATAAATTGAAGTTTTGGGGTGTTAGTGGGGCGGACACGGTGGTCCAGTGCTTAGCGTTGTTGCCTCACAGCAAGAGGGTCCCTGGTCCGATCCTTGGCTGGGGTGCCTTCTGTGCGGAATCTGCATGTCCTCCCTGTGGTCGCGTGGGTTTCCTCCAGGTGCTCCGGTTTCCTCCCACATCCCAAAGACATGCTATAGGTGGATAGGACACTCTAAATTGGCCCTAGGTGTGAGTGTGTGTGTGTGTGTGTGTGTGTGTGTGTGTGTGTGTGTGTGTGTGTGTGTGTGTGTGCACCTTCTGTGGAAGGTAGGGCATCGGGCTGGCAACTCGACACCATAAAACTCCACTGCCAATCATGAGCAGACAGGTGATCCGCTGTGGCGACCCCTAACTGGGAAAAGACGAAAGAAGAAGAAGAAGTTTTGGGGTGTTGGTACTAGAGTGTAGTGTCAGGAGAGGTAACACATATTCCATTTTTTGCTAGAGATTGTCATGCTTAGGTAATAAAAGGTGTGCTATTCTTTTACAGTTTGATAACTGACTTAGTATCTTACTAATTCTAGGGTCTGTGTGGTCTAAGACGGAGAGTGTGGGGTCAAGAAAGATGTCCAAATACTTTTGCAGGGTTACATTTGGAATGATATTGCTATGTGTATCTTTTACTATTACTGGGGAAGGCTGGCAATTTTTTTGGTGTTCCAAAGACCATTATAATAAATTTGTCAGGACTGATTATTGATTTATAGTTTTTTTCTCCAGCTACATAGGGGAGTGGATTTTTTATTTTTTTTGTAAATTGTGTTGCAACTCACATAAATATATTAGTTATTTATAGGTTCACATGTGTTTAATAGGCTAAAGACCACATGGGCCTTTTTAACCCTAGCCATGCATTCCAGATCTCTGACAAGTTTTGATACCTTTGATTAAGTGTAAGAAGGGGCTTGGGAGAAGAAACATTTACAAGCAGAGGCCTGGGAGATGAACCATTTACAGGTTGCCTGTGTCCATTAGAGACACAGGGGCCAAACCAGGGATGAATTTCCTGTTCCCCATCTAACTGTCCAAGTTGCATTAGGGTGGGGTCAGCCAATGCCCTTGTTGCCAGGCATAGATCTCCCCTCAAAAGCCTGTAGGTGACAGACTACAAGGATAGGGCCTTGAGGCAGTCTGCATAGGACATTTTACTTATGCCCTGTATTCTTTTAGTGAGGAAGCTCTGTGGATGTTCCAATTGCTGGATAAGCCTGGTCAGGTACATACCAAAGGGGGCATTGTACTCAATGATAAGTCTGATGAATGCCGAATACAGTGTAACAATGACTTTCTTGGACTTAGATGCCATATCTTTGTTTACAAGCTGCGCAACATAGAATGATTTCCTCACTACCGTAGACACGTGATGGTCAAAGCCTAGATTACTGTCTATGTGTGTGTCCCTAAGTCCTGACTACTAACTCAACTTTAAGGGGTGTGTTGCCAATATGATAGTTACCAGGGGTGGATGATTTCACAAAGGATACTATTATGCATTTCTTGGCATTTAGTTTTAGTCCATGGCTCTGACACCAGTTGTTTGTCTGTGTCAGCCCTTCCTGGAGAACATTTGTGTCAGTGTGGGATTCAACGACAGCTCCTATTTGCAATCATCTGCAAATTTAGTCAGCCAGAGACCACTGACAGTGGGCTTGACTTTAAAGAAGTAAATGCCAAAAAGTGGCAGTCCAAGGCAGTCTGTGAGGGACTCCACTTGTGACTGGCCTCTTTATAGAGGTGGACTCCCCAATTCTAACTTTCTGGGTCCTGTCTGTGATCCAGCTGGCTATCCACTGGATAACATATGGGTTTGTACCAAACCTCTTGAGTTTCTCAACAATAACCGAGTGGGGTATTGTGTCAAATGTCTAGGCCAAGTCAAGGTAGGCAGTGTGAAACAGTTTGGCCTCATCCACTGCTTTGATGACCTTCTCAAAGAAGTCCACCAGGTTGAGTAGGCATGACCTTCCCTTGACAAAACCAAACTGGGGTGGGTCCAGAGTCTGGAGGGTTATTATATCACTATTGATAATTTCCAAGATAAATATTTCCATTATTAATGAGACTTATGCGTCTGTAGTTTCCAGTCTCTGTAGATGGCACACCTTTGTGCAGATGGAAGACTGTTGCTGTTTTCCATTCAAGAGGCATGAAACCTGTTTGGAGGCTACAGTTAAATCCCAATTCCAGACGGCATAATAGGTCATGTTTCATGCTATTTAGAAGGCATCCAGGGATATTGTCTGGGCCTATTAATGCAGTGTTCTTAGCCTTAGAAAGAACATTAAGGACCTATTCCCTAGTGATACCAGTGGGAGTCATATTTGATGGTATTACCTGAGGGGAAGGTTGAGGGCGAGAGAGGGGTAAAGTTGGAGTTGAATTTATCGACCAGTAGGTTTGCTACATCTTCTGGCTTGGTACAGATGGCTACAATTACAATGAGCTTTGCACACAATTGTGTATTGCCTTTGAGGTTGTGGACATAGCTAAAGAATGCCCTGTGGTTGTCCTTGTCTTGGGAGGCCAAATTTATGTCAGTGTTGGCTTTGTTAGACTTTATTTGTCCTCTGAATTGTTTGTTTAGTTTGATGAGAGTTATTTTATCCTGCTGGATGCTGCACTTCCTAACTTTTGCCATAATTTTCTTCTGTTATACACCCTATTGATTTTGTGATTCCACCAGGATTTTGTTCTGTACTTCTTCCAGGTGGGTACAGCTGCCTCTATGCAGCTATTAACATTCCTGTACAGGGTTTCTGTGAACAGTTCTGCATTGGCAGCAGTGTTCTCAGGGTTTATGGGGGCTTGAAATTTTGCCAAGTTATCACTTAATAGCAGGAAGTTATCATAGGATCATAGCAAGTTACTAGGCTATTGACCCGGAGGTCATTTCAAGCCTAACCGTTTCGTTCCAGTGTAATACCACAGATACTCTAGTCAATACCCAGGATTGTATTTAGTAATGACTGCCCATGTCCAGGAGGGTTGTGGCCACTATCCCCATTATGAATTTACAGTGCCCCATCCACTCATCCAGGTTCCTTTTGAACAGTGTCAAAGAGGTGCTCTACTTCACATGAGCTGGCAGACATTCCAAAGATGCAACAGTCACTGGGAAACAAATCTGACCCTCCAGCATTTCTTATTCAAGTTGCAGGTCATACATAGGCCCCTGCAACTGGTAGCTCTAGTCCTGTTTGATTTACGGATGTGCAGCAAATTCATTAGGTTTGGGTCGGAGATTGCTCTGTAAGCCAGGCATAAATCTCCCCCTAAGAAGTCTACACGATACTAAGTATAGTGAAAGGGACTTTAATCAGTCTGTGTAAGGCACGTGCTGGAGTCCCTTGATCTTCTTTATCAGAAAACTTGGTATGATACATGCCAAAAGGGGCGTTATACTAAATTATAGGCTGATTAGTGATGAGTATAGAGGGGTTATAACCTCCTTTGTTCTAGAGGCAATGCCTTTGCTGACCAAGTGTGTTACATAGAAACCCTTCCTTACTATAGTAGACACATTGTGGTCAAAGTTAAGGTCGAAGTCTACTTATGATCCCAGACCCCTTACCACTTTGTAGGTATATAGGGTATTGTTAATTTGATAGTGTGAAGGGACATTGTTTTTACCAAATGGTATGATGATGCATTTCTTTGTATTTAGTTTGAGACCATGACTAAAACACCAGTTGTTGGTCTCTTTAAGGCCCTCCTGAAGTATACTGACATCATTTGGGGATTCAATAATTGTACCCAGTTTGCAATTGTCTGCAGACTTGGCCAGCCACAGCCCTTGAGTTTTGGCCTGAAATTCTGAGAAGTATATACCACACAGTAAGGGGCAAGCACTGATCCTTGTGGCACCCTACTGTTGATAGGTGTGCTGGTTGATACTGAGTCACCCACTTTGATACCGTGTGACCGGTTTGTGAGTCAGTTGGCAACCCATCTCACAATAAAGGGTTTACATTCAATTTGTTAAGTTTATCAGTAATGCCTGAGTGTGGGATTGTGTCGAAGGACTTGGCCAAGTCGAGGTATGCTGAGTGCACAGATTTGCCCTCGTCAATGGCCCTGGTCACATCTTCGAAGAAATCCACCAGGTTTAACAGGCAGGATCTGCACTTGACGAAGCTGAATTGGGTCAGATCCAGGGATTAGAGATGTCCTATGTCTTTATTTATGAGGCCCATGATGGTACATTCTATGGCCTTACAGATGAGGCTAGTCAGAATTATGGGTCTATAATTCCCCCGGGTCTATTGCTAAGGCACCTTTGTGGAGGGGAGAAACTGTTGCTGTTCTCCATTCTGCAGGAACACAGCCTGTGGTTAAGCTGTGACTGAATAGGGTACTTAATGGTGATGCTAATGCATGTTTTAGTTTGTTTAGAAGATGGCCCGGTATGCCGTCTGGTCCCATATAGGCTGTGTTTTTTGCCTTAGACAAGGCTTTAATGACCTGCTTTTTGGATATGTAGGGTGGGGGTGGGAGGTGGAGGCAAGGTTTGTGATAAGTTTGGAGGGGAGACAAAATGGGATGAGCTGCACAGCTAGGTTTGTAAAGACCCTGGTAGTCTTTGGCCGAGGGTAAACCTTAGCCTTAGAGTAGTTCCTGAATATTCCACATTTAGTTCTGGGTTCAGGTTTTATTTTTACTTCAAAGGAAACCATTTTGTGGTCTGACCTTACCAGGGAAGACATTACAGTAGGGGGGTGTGCATCACTCCCCCATATTAGTGAGGACCAGGTTGAACCCCTGGTTGGTGTATTGACAATCTGGTCTAGGGAGTTTGTGTTTACAAAATCCAGGAATCTCTGTGCCTGTACATTTAGTGTCATATAGAATTCCAAATTAAGAGTGGGGTAATTAATGTCACCCATGAATATGGTGTTGGGTTGGATGGTGAGTGTTTCCAATAAGTTTAAATACATGATAGTATTTCAGTATATGATGGTTCATTTCATACTTGGGGAGAGTAGGCTGACCAGAAGGTCCTTTTCAGCCACATAATAGACACATGGTACATATACCATGATACAATGATACACTGTATAAAAGAAACAAATTTCATGTAGGCAGTATGAAATTAAAATATTCTGTAATTCAGAATTGTTGCTTTAGCTGACATTACAGGGTTAAACCACTAAATAACTAGTAGTCTGGAAAAGAAATGAGCAAATTATGGTCTGCAAGGCTATGGAGCGTATCATCATGGAACTTATAAACAATGACATTGGTAATCTCCAAACTCTGGACCCTACCCAGTTTGGGTTTGTAAAAGGCAGATCACGTCTCCTAAACCTGATAGACTTCTTTGAAGAGGTCACCAAAGCCGTAGATGAGGGTAAGGTGGTTCACACAGCCTATCTAGTTCTCGCCAAGGCTTTCGACACCATCCCCCAGTCAGGAATTATAGACAAACTCACTAAACTAGGTATAAATCCCAATGTCACAAGATGGGTTGCCAATTGGCTCACTGACAGAACCCACAGTGTGAAAGTAGCAGACTCTGAATCCAACTTCAGACCAGTGACAAGTGGAGTACCACAGGGTTCTGTCCTAGGTCCTCTCCTGTTTGGTATCTACTTCTCTGAAGTACAGGCTAATACAGAAGGTCTTTGGCTAAAACAGTTTGCAGATGACTGCAAACTAGGAGCCATAATCAAAACTCCTAAGAATGTGGACATCCTACAAAAGGGCCTCACTGAGACAGATGCCTGGTGTCAAAGCCATGGCCTCAAGCTCAATGCCAAAAAGTGTATTGTCATCCCTTTTTGTAAAAACTCTGTATCCATGAACTACCACATAAGCTGTAGTCTACTTAACACCGAAAGTATGATAAAAGACCTTGGGATACAGGTGGACAGTAGTCTCTCCTTTGATAATCACATCGCCACAGTAGTCAGGAAATCCTTCTACGTGGCACACATCATCACAAAAGATTTCTCATCCAGGAAAAAAGAGGTCATTGTTCCTCTCTACTCATTACTCATTAGACCCATTATAGAGTACAACGCCCCTTTTGGTATGCACCTCACAAGACATCTACAACAACTAGAAAGTCCACATAAACACCTCACAAAGAGGATTACCGGCCTAAAACAGATGCCCTATGCAGACCGTCTCAAAAAACTCCAGCTTTACTCTGTTGCATATCGCCTACTCAGAGGCGATCTCTGCCTAACACACAAAGCTGTGTCAAACCCAGAGCTGTTGGACATACACCACGTAAAGAAATCCCAATCCCTCCGAGCTACACGCTCTATAGACCTAAACCTTGTCACCACAATAAGCAGAACATGCTGGAGGGATAGATTCCTGTCCCAGAGACTTCCCATACTCTGGAACAAACTACCTATCTATATCAAACAAAGCTCCTCATTAGTATTCTTCAAGAAAAATCTTGATGATTGGATGGGAGATAGGAAATTCACCCAGGGGCTCAGTTCTGTGGCTCTGCTTGACAGGGGCACAGGAAAATTATTTTCTTGGTTGGCAAAAGCCAGGGTACCGTTTGGCTAGGCTTATATAGGCCCTATGGCCAAAAGCCTAGTACCTACCTATGAACTTATTAAAGTGCAAATAGCTTAAATGAATTCCACACATAAAAACAATGTAAATCTTGACCAATAATAGACAAAGTGACAACATAATGTTCAATATCAGAACTTAAGCAGCATTCTTTTTCCATAACTGAAACCGCTACACAAATCCTAAGTACCTTAATCCACAAATTATTAGTCTGTAGCTGAAACTTCTGCCCTTTACTAAAACATAAATTGCAAACACCAGTAATTTATTACTCACTTAACACACACAACATTAGCTCACACACCATTAAAAATCAGCCTTTCACATAAAGTTCATCCTACAAAACTATCCTCGCTATATGGAATTCCATATGGCCATGAATTTGAAATAACCCCTCATTTCAAAGCCACAACCCAGGGCCACCTAAGAGTAATTTTGTAATACAGTTGTTTTGCTAATACCCAATTTCTTATCTCTCTGAAAGGTCTTAGTCCAAAACAACTTTCATCCATTTGCAGTCCCTACTTCTTAGCAGTTCATTCTAATTTAAAGTGATGTGTCTCTCTTTTTATCTTGATGGTTATTTTTTTGCTGCAATGCAATCTTCTGTGGTTTTGACATAGTAATTTAATGATTTGTGATCACTCTTCGCTTTTTTTCTGTTATTTTTCATTCTGTGATGCTCCATTTCCATGTAAATATATGTGTAATGCCCTATGTTCTTTGATTACATATAAGGCATTCCACTAAGGCTGTCAGTTCAGTGTGTGAAAATGATTGTGAGGGCTGGGGTATTTTTTCTAGTGAGAGCAGTGATGTCTATATTGTTCATTTTTAACTTATGATGTTGGAATTGTAAATCATTACAAGAATGACTCTTACTTGATTTCAACATGAAGTTCAGATGACAGCGATGTTGATATCACCACAAACAATATGGGTTCTGCTATGATATAATGAATTTATTTTGCTGCTTTTATATTGATGATTGCATTACTTTAATTTTGTGGGCACACTCACTGTTACCACTGTTCATAGGTTTATACTATGCTAAAGACCACCAGGGTCTTTACAAGCCTAGCTGTGCAACTCAACCCAGTTTGTTCTTAAGCTTCTTGAACACCTATATGGTGGGGTATGTTAGGAAAGAGGTAACTAAGGGATATGTGGAGGTGGGTTTATTAGTTTGGGATTTATTTACTTACTGTCAATCTCTGTCCATCAGGGACACAGGGGCCAGACACAGGGTGAATCTGCAATTTTCCATCCAATTATCAAGTTTTCTTTTGAATAGGGTCAGGGATGAACTCTGCTTCATGTAAATGGGATGCTTATTCCATACCTCGAGAATCCTTTGAGAAACATATCGTTCATTCCAGCATGTTCTACTTATGTCACAGGCAAAGTTCAGGTCCTTGGAACTAGGTGTTTCTGGTGCTGATGTTGTGTGTGTGTGTGTGTGTGTGTGTGTGTGTGTGTGTGTGTGTGTGTGTGTGTGTGTGTAAGAGCTCCTTCGGTGCTGGATCTGAGGATGCCTTATATGCTAGCCATAGATCACCTCTCATTAACCTGCAGAAGACTGACAGTGATAGGAACTTAAGGTGATCTGTGCAGGACAGGCTATTCATACCCTGGATTCTCCTGGTGAGGAACACTTGAGGGAATAACAACTGTTGCAAGTGGTTGGTTAGGTACATACCAAAGGGGACATTGTACTTAATGATGGGTCTAATAAGGGGTGAGTAGATGTTAGTATAACTTCCTTAGACCTGGATTCCATACCCTCATAGTTGACCTTAGTGAGTGCCACCAGGACTTGCACCCTGTTGATAGCTGAGGAGATATGATAGAAATAATTTCACAGGGGGTAGTGGGGGTGAAGTTAGAGCTAAATTTATCAGCCAGTAGATCCACTATGTCACAGTACTCAGTCAAAGTTGTACCATTTACCACCAGTTCTGCACACTCCTGAGTGTTACCTTTAAAGTTCCTAACATAGCTGAAAAAGGCCTTGTGATTGTCCTTAACCTGGGAGGCTACCCTGACCTTATAATTGGCCTTGTAGGACTTTATTAGACCTCAAAGTTTCTTGTTTAGTTGACTCAGAGAGCTCTTGTCTCTAATGCGTTGCTCTTTCTGATTTTGGCCATGACTTTTTTTTTTCTTTTTTTATATATCCTGTTAAGGTACGGATTCTACCAGTGGAGTTTGTTTTTCGTGTTAGATTTGGGCTTACTTCTGACAGGTACGGCAGCCTCAATGCAGTCATTTACATGTTTGTATAGGGATTATGTAAACAATTCTGCACAAGTAGCTGTGTTCTCAGGGACTGGGGGAGTTGTGAATTTGGACAAACTGTCGCTTAATAGCATACAGTTTGCTTTAGAATATTTCCTTGCTTTAGAATATTTCCTAACTGTTACAGGTTTACTTGGGTCTTCCAAGTTGGTTTTTATTTTGAGGGGAACAACTTTGTGGTTTGAACTCACTGACAAGGATGTGACACAGGTAGAGTACTAAGTCAAATATGTTTGATCCTCTGGCTGAAGTGTGTATGATCTGGTTCAGGGTGTTTGTGTTGCTGAAGTCCAGGAAACATACACTGCCTCTAGGTAATAGGCACAAACTATACAGAGGTAGTTAATGTCTCATTGGTTGTGTGGCGAGTCTCTCTAGTAAGTCTAAGTAAGAGCTGCAAGCTTCGTGGGTCATACGGAGTGATCTGTAGCTGGCTAGGACATAAGGAATCTTGTCTATGGAGACTTGGATGTGGATGAACTCCAGGGCATCATCTTGTTTAACCAACCTGTAGTTGTTTATTGAGACACCTCTACCTTTAGCCCATGTCTGTGCTGTTGTTGGTCTAAATGTATGGAAGGCACTCTAGTCTTCCACTGATGGAGTACTTTCTGCATATTTAAACAAAGTCTCAGTAGCAACACAAATGCCTACATTCTCCAAAGTGAAGACAGCATGTAGGGTGTGGAGTTTGTCTTGTTTAGACTTGTAACATTGTGTAGTAACACCTTAAGGTTGTTTTGATTATTATTATTATGTTTTGCTACGGTTGTAGTTGTGTCATTCTGTTACCTCAAAAAGGCTCTAAGGAGTTGGATACAGTTATAGGCAATATCCAAGAGCCTAAGGGGGGACAGCTGCAGACCATCCTTGTTAAAGCAAGTGGTCTGTTAACCATGTCCTCCCATGCTGACAGACATTGGATTCCCCTGGAGTGACACCACAAACATGGCCAATTATTAAAATCAATCATTTTCTGATCATACTGTGGCATCATCCTTACTGAAGGTAGAATGTTGCTCAGTGCAAGACACACAGCTGTCTGTGACACATATTCAGAGAGATCCACAATGTTTCTTTCATATATTCCAGTGAGACATGTCTTAGATCATTTACACCCACGTGGACTATGACAGAATCACAGTGGTACCTGTGGTGTCGTGACTTGAGTGCATGCGTGATATTGTGGATCCTAGCTCCAGATAGGCAACTAAACATATTTTTCTCCTTGTCCAGCCTGATGAAAGGAGCATCTGTGTGTCATACAAGAGAATTCCCTAAGACAAGAGTACTAGGTAAACTGTTTGCTTGCTTTATGGACTTCATTCTTGGGGGCTCATTGGGTGTAGGCTTATGTGTGGTGCTAGGTGATGCTTCTGATGTATGCTTTAGTGATTGCTGAGGACAGGTGTTGCTATTTGACAGTTTTGGAGGTCTTTGAGATTTGGAGAGATAAGTGGCTCAACATAAGAAGCTGTGAGTGTTGAGTGGTATGTATGAAGGATGTAGTGTGTGTGTTATTGACAACCTTGTTTGTAAAGGAGATTTTTGCCTTCAGAAAAGTTATGTATGTACATCTCTGACATACTGTGTTAGTTTCCTTAAGTATCAAAAGGTTGTCCGAGTACATGAGACAATTGCTACATTGTCTCAGGTTACTCATATCTACCAATCTGGCCACAGAGATATTACTAAATTGTAAATCCATGTTGTCAGGACCTCTATTGGGGTAGGGCTATTACGGTTAAGGGACTTGGATTTACAGGGGTCACTTGAGTGGTGTCTAAGGTGAAGGCTAGATGTTAGATAGTGCTGTGATCTGATACTAAGGAGGTTTGATGCACTAACTAGCTGCCCTGAGCTTAGTTCCATGCAAAGCCTTTACATGTTACAGCTTAAAATCCTAAGTACTAGCTTTATAGGTTTGCTACTAAATAGGGTACTGCTAACCACCACTGCTTGACAAACAGCTCCTTGAAAATATAACTAATTTATAGCATACAGAAAAAAGCTGAAAACTAACTCCTGTGCTTTCTTGCCAATAAAGTAAACACCTTCTGGCATAAGATGGGTGGTCCTGTAACTTCTTAATGTAAAAGCACAGCAAAAGCACTTCGGAAGTGCAGATTAACACCAAACAACTAAGCCCCTAGAAATCCCTCTGGCTGATGAAACAATCTCACTTTAGGCCTCAATGCATGTCTTCCAACTCAGTCTGACCAAGCCACTTTACTACTGCCAGTAGAATAGCAGTCCCAGTCTTCTTAACGTAAAAAGACATCTTGATTAGCCAAACATGAAAAGGTACTAACTAGCTACAACAAGTAACTTGTCACTTTAAGCCCATTTGTGTGTTTCCCAACTTGGACAGACCAGGCTACCTTTCTACTGCCACTAGAATTGCAGGTCCACTTTTCTTAATGTAAAAACACACTTTAGTTAGCCAACCTCAACCTGGTTGACTTCTTTGAGTCAGTCACCAGGGCTGTGGATGAAGGTATGGCAGTGCATACTGCCTACCTCGATCTGGCAAAGGCCTTTGATATCATTCCTCACTCAGGAATTATTGGTAAACTCACCAAACTAGGCATCAACCCCTATATCACTAGGTGGGTTGCAAATTGGCTCACAGATAGAACATACAGTGTGAAAGTAGTGGACTCCAGTCATGAGTGAAGTCCCACAGGGATCGGTCCTGGATCCTCTCCTGTTCAGCATCTACTTCTCAGAAGTCCAGGCCAACACAAAGGGACTCTGGCTGACCAAGTTCGCAGACAACTGCAAACTGGGAGCCATTATTAACTCCACAAGTGATGCAGACATCCTACAGAGACGCCTCACTGAGACCAATGACTGGTGTCGAAACCATGGCCTTAAGTTTAAAGCCAAAAAATGTGTCGTCATCCCCTTTGGTAAAAACTCAGTTCCCACTAATTACCACATCGATGGGAGCCCACTGAACACTGAGGGTGTTATAAGAGATCTGGGGATGCAGGTTGACAGCAACCTCTCCTTTGACCACCACATTGCCACTGTGTTCAGAAAGTCCTTCTATGTGGCACATCGCATTACCAAGGGTTTTGCACCAGGAAGAAAGAGGTCATCATCTCTCTCTACTCTTCCCTCATTAGACCAATCAGGGACAAACTCAAAAGACTCCAGCTATTCTCTGTTTCATATCACCTACTTAGAGGAGATCTCTACTTGACTTACAAAGCCATGTCTGACCCAGCTCTGTTAGAAATTCTACATCTAAAGAAATCCCAATCTCTCTGCACCACACGCTCTACAGACCTCAACCTCATTACCACAATCAACAGAACATGTTGGAGGGATAGGTTCCTCACCCAAAGACTGCCCATGCTCTGGAATAGACTTCCCATACATGTCAAGCAGAGCACCTTGCTGTCCCTCTTCAAGAGAAATCTTGATGAGTGGATGGATAACAGAAAGTTCACCCCGGGTATCACTCCAGTGGCTCTACTTGATAGTGGTACTGGGAACTAACATCGGGCGGCGCGATGCCAGGGCACTTCTATGGTCTAGGTTTGTAAAGGCTCCAGGGCCATTAGCCTAGTACACACCAATGAACCTATGAATGTGAAAAGGTATGAGAAACAAATCAAATAAATAACTACAACAAGTAATTCTCACTTTAAGCCTCCCTGTGTGTTTTCCACCTCAGACAGACCAAGCTACTTTTCTCCTCCCACAAGAATTGCAGTCCCAGATTTCTTAATGTAGAAACACACTTTAGTTAGCCACAGTTAAAAAATGCACCAGAAACAAATCTATCTAGCTACAAGTAATTACAACAAGGCAATTTGAAGGCAGACAAGCCAGCAATGAGGAACACATACATTTTAAGGCAATTTTAAAGTACACTAAGAGTCTAAGGCAGGGCCTTCCCAGTTTCTTCGGTCAGAAAGTAGACAGATGAGCAGAGGAGGTAAGACTGGGAGGAGCTTCTAGGGCCAAGTGTACAGAAGATAAGACTTGGAGGAGCTTCCAAAGTCAGATATACAGTAGGAGCAGGCAGGCCAAACACTTCCAATTAGTTTAAACATAGTGTCCTGGATGCAAAATGTAGTCTAAATGCTGTGTTTTCAAGCTTTCAGTCTTACAGCAGTCCCAAAACTAAGATGGATGACTGTGTAATGTAAAATAACAGGGGGACTGGATTAATTACCACAAGCTCTAGTTACAACTCACACAACTGGCCAAAGATGGCTTTTTGTTTTAAGTTTGAAAAGTAACTACAACTCAGAATTAAATGAGCAATGCTGATAATCTATTTAGGAGCTCAGAGAAATAATGATACGGTAAAACCCAAATCAATTTATAGATGTAGCTTCAAATTCAGAAAAGAACTAGTAAAAATGCAATAAAATCAGGGCCCACTCAGAACACCTAGGCCCAGTACAGAAACCAAAAAGCACTGCAGACTATAAAATGCCATAAATTAACAGCTTTAACTTCAAATAAACAGCAAATGCAACACAAAATACAGAAAACTGATTTAAAAGGTAAGATAAGTACAATATTTTAAATGTAGTTCCATATATTCAAAATGTAATCCAAATGCTTTGTTTTCAAGCTTCCAGCAGTCCCACGACAGTGCTGATTCACAGAGGTACACTGCTGCTTTTGATAATGTTTTGAGTGGCAGCACTATGTGTATGGGTAAAGTGTAATTGTTTGGTGTGTAAGGGAGAAGTAAGGGAATGATATGGATCTGTTTGAGAATTACCAATGGATATGAAATTAGAAATAATCACTGTAATGATCCTCACACCCGTGTCTGAGTTTGTGTGTGTTTGTATGTAATGTCAGCTGATTCGGTTTTCACTTCTGATGCAAATATGTTCATACATGTGCACTAGGCTAATGCCCCTGGAGGCTTTACAAACCTAGCCCAAAAAAACTGCCCAGGCACCGTGCCACCCGATGTTAGTTCACAGTGCCCCTATCCGGTAGGCAATTGGAATGATCCCTGGAGTGAACTTTCTGTTACCCATCCACTTGTCAAGATTTCTCTTGAAAACGGCCAGCAAGGTGCTCTGCCTGACATGAATGGGAAGCTTATTCCAGAGTATGGGCAGTCTTTGGGAGATGAACCTGTCCCTCCAGCATGTTCTGTTAATTGTGGTAATGAGGCTGTGATCTCTGGAGCATGTGGCATGGGGGTATTGGGATTTCTTTAGGTGTAGCATTTCAAGTACATGGCTTTGTAAGAGATCACCTCTAAGTAGACGATAAAAGACTGAGAACAGCTGAAGTTTCTTGATTTTGTCCAGGTAGGACATGTGTTTAAGGCCTAGGATCCTTTTTGTGAGATACTTTTGTGGCCTCTCCAGCTGTTGTAGGTGTCTGGTCAGGTACATGCCAAATGGGGCATTATATTCAACTGGTAAAAAAATGTTAAGATAGGAATGTAGTCCAGTTTACAGGGGAACAAAGGCTTATTCCTGAACCTATTACTGTGATGTATACATGGGAATCATATAAGAAATATGCAGCAGTATTTTGTTAAAGTTCAACTTTTGAGAGTGAAAACCCAGTCAGTGACATTTTGAAAAATTGTGAACAGCTGAGAGGCCTGCACAACACAACTAACATCATATCTTGGCTGGCTTAGACCCCTGAAAACAATACCTAAATGAGTAAGTAGTTCCACAGAAACAAAGCACACCATTCTTGCCATTTTTAAAAGCAAACTGCAACAAGCATGAGGCTACTGGCAGTACGGCACACAGATACAAGATGTTTCACCATTGCACAAAACCTAACAGTAACTCTGAAAATTCCTGCTGTGTAAAACAGTAAAACACCCAGGATTAGATTAAAATAGGAATGACTGCATTTACATTGTTTTGTGCCCTGTCACAGCCGAAACCCAGGGAAAACAGGAGCAATTCTCTGAAAAAAAAGCCTGCCATGTTTCACTATTTCCAGTTCTTCTCTAGCACTGTTACCTATAATATCATGATGGGGGACAGTTTCACAGAAAAATGCATTTTAGAATGCCAACAGAAGTTCTGTCGTCTCTGTTTCAGTTCGGAAATACATAAATCTAGTAAAAAATAAATACATAAATCTACTGAAGAAAACACATGTAATAGTTACCATAACCAGAACACAAAAAAAGTGTGACAAATCACTTTAAATCTCATGAAAACACTGTATAAATGTTGACATTTTTCCATCATGTCATGCAAATGATGGACATAATAGTTAAGAAGTTTACCTAATGTCCAATATGTTTATTAAATAAAAATATTTTCATTATCTTTATATTGAAAACTGACTTTAAATTCCATCTCACTGTTATGAACAAATCCACTAATTTTATTGTATGGTGTTAGCCTGCGATATGGCTGGAAAAAAAAATGTACAAATCACCTACTTCTACCAAGTAACCTATAAGTTATGTGCAAAGCAAGTATGTCTGGGTATTTCCTGCACAGAGTTAAAAACCCAACCAATATGTCATGTTATCATTTAAGCAAGGTGCACCTTATAAATAGACAAGAAGAGTATGCTGTAGAAAGAGGATTTGTCTGATGTATACACTCATCTAAGTTTGAGAACATGGGGTGTTCCTTCTTTTTTAGACAGAACAGCATTGTAGATGTCATAAAAATTAATTATTTCTAAAAGAGGGGGGCAGTGGTCATGGAATAACAGGCTATAAATCAGAGCACTAAAACATTTATTTTATTTTATTTAATATTTATTTACTGGGAAAGTTCAACTGAAAGAGAGCCCAATTTTGGTACAGGCCTGGAGAGAAACACTCCAGACGCATGTCTTTGGAATGTGGGAGGAAACCAGAACACCTGGAGGAAACCCACATGAACATAGGGAGGACATGCAGACTTCACACAGAAGGCACCCCAGCACAGAATCAAACCAAGGAACTTCTTGCTGTGAGGTGACAATGCTAACCACTGAGCCATCAAGCATATTTTATGTTACTGCTAACCATCTCAAATTATTAGGTGCGATATAGTAATGTCCTACATTCTGAGATCAATAAACAGATATTATTAAATATCATCTGCAGAAATTTAAAGTTTATGGTTGAGGGTTTGCTGTATTGCAGGTATGTTGTATTTTAACCAAGGAATGAGCATTGTTTTCCAGCAGCCATTCAAGCACCATATTATGATAAAATAATTGACTTTATAGTATGCTTTTATTTGAAAAGGATTTCAGATAGTGAAGTTACGGTGAAGTGAGGATGTAAGTTATGTAAAAGCCACAATCCAAGGGGCCTGAAGACCATACAACAAACAAAATCAAGTTAGTAAAATGCTATGTTAGGTATTGCCCATCACTGGGGACCAGAACAAATACATTTACAACGCTGAAAATCATACAGCATGACATTCCAGATATAATTAAAGAACAGTTTTACAATGAAGCTTGTAAGTATCCAGAACACTGTTCTTCTCAAAGTAAATTCACTTAGGCATAAATCTTAGTGGTAACAGTTTATTTTTTTCAGAAGAGAATTAGCAGTTTAATGAAACATCGCAAAGGCAATTCAAAGCAAATCTACAATGGTAAACTATACGACTAACTTTATATATATGAACCAAAGTATTCTCAGCTTAGGTGGTACCTTCTGGATTATTCTTTTCAATCACAACTCACACCTTTTAATTGATAATTAGAATATGCAATACTTTTTCTTTTCATCATTTAGACTGAAAGCTCAGATTTGTTACATCACTACAAAGTTTTCTTTATTTCCAAACACATTTCCTATGATTTCATGTTGGTACACTCAATAATTTTCCCTTACACAAATAATACTCCATTCATTACACAATTTGTAATATAAGCAAGGCCAAAACACAATGAATTACTCTCTCCTAGATGAGCAATGTTCCACAATATCATACAAAGTAGAGCTCTGTCTTCTTATTTAGACCTACAATACACAGTTCTAGCATAATGTCTAAAATAATCAGAATGTAAGAATAAGTTGCACACACCCAGAAATGGCAAAAGAAATTAACGTACGCTACACATGGCATACTCTCTGTGCTGTCACTGGAAACTGGTATGAGCTCTAAACTGTGCTAAATGAACTGCCTAACTGCACTGGTAATTGTTATAAAAGACAGGCTGTATTATATAAAGTGCATAATGGTACCTTGCTGTTTGATCTATCAAGGAATTGAAAGTAACAGCAATGATGGATAAGTTTTCTGTCCTAAGGAAATTTAATAACATTTGTTGTTAATTTACTTAACTAAGAACATAACAGCAATCTATGTTACGATAGTCATCATCCTCAATCCCTTTTTTCCATTTTTACATGGGGGTCGGAGTGTCGGATCAACTATTGCCACTTCTCTACATTTAGAGTCATAGCTTCTTTGGCAGTCATGCCCTTTCACACACAATCTATCCATTTTTCACTGGATGCGTCCTTGTCTTCTCTTGCTATCTTCCTTTATGTCCTAACTCTGCTTTACCAAATCATCTTTGGCTTTCCTGCACATCTGACTGAACTACCAAAATCTGTTTTCCTTCACCTTTTTGTAATTGGAACTACTTTGGTTTCTAGTCTGATGTCCTCATTTCTTTGTTTGTCCTACAACGTGTATTCTACTGTGTGCTGCAGGCACTTTAACTCCATTAGTTCAGGCTTCCTCATCTGCTCTGATTTCACTACCCAGGTTTCTGTGCCATGCAAAAACATTGACTGCACCATTGTTTAGTACACATCACTTTTCAACTTGCGGGGTTAGCATAATGATTAAGGTGTTTTACTTTACAAACACAAAGTGCAGGGTTTGATTCTCAAAGGAGATAATTGACTAGGCTCAAAATGGCCCACATGGGCTGTTAGCCTAGTAAGAACTTATGAACTTCTTTGGTATTTTCCAATCTCACACTACCCTGAAACATTGTACCAGTTGGTTGCAGAGCCTCTGACTGTACCCTTGATCTCATCAATCAGACTTCCCATCTCCTGGACCACAACTTCTAGACACCTGAAGCTGTTAACTTGTTCCACTGTTTCCTTTGTATCTCTTTTTAAAGCTTCTTTTGATTTCCCCCATTTGCTGCCGTGACTACTGTCCTCTCTGTACTCAGTTTCATCTCATGTACAATAGTAATCTACACTTTCTGTAAATCATACTTTCCATAATACTATTTGTAATAGAGGGTACTGTCTCACACCTTAAATCCACCCCCAAGAACTAGGAAAGAAGTGAGGGAGTTGCTAGCATCATTTGCAAATGGTAGGAAAATAGTTTTTAAAGATATTACTGATTGAGGATATGTCTACAACAGGAAGTATTGTGTAAACAAGCATATTCTGTATTCAGATTACACAAAATGCATAATCCAGACTTCCCCATTGTTCACTGGTTCTTCCATATGAACGCACACTTAAGATGTCCCAACAATTACACATACTTCTCTTACAACTTTACAAAATTAAAAATCCCAAATATACTAGTTTAGCAATAAAATACACAGGGCGGCCACGGTGGTGTAGCGGTTAGTGTTGCCGCCTCACAGCAAGAGGTTCTCCGGTTCTATTCTCGGCTGGGGTGCCTTCTGTGCAGAGTCTGCATGTCCTCCCTGTGGTCGCGTGGGTTTCCTCCCACATCCCAAAGACATGCAGTAGGTGGATTGGACACTCTAAATTGGCCCTAGGTGTGAGTTTGTGCGTGTGTGTGCCTTCTGTGGAAGGTTGGGTGCCGGGCTGGCAACTCGACACTGTAAAACTCCATTGCCAATCATGAGCGGACAGGTGATCCACTGTGGCGACCCCTAACCAGGAAAAGCCAAAAGAAGAAGAAGCAATAAAATACACATTTTCAGACAAGACATTCAATGTGTTAACAGGTATTTCTGTAACTGAAGAGTTAAATTTACCTTCTTAAATTTATTTTAAATGGTCTCATGTTTAGTCATGTAACTGTTTTCAATCAGTGTTAACAATAATATATCTGCAATTAATATATTTTTACTCCTTTCTTTAAAGAATTCATGTAACATCTAAAATAATACGGTCCGTGAGTTTAACAGCTGACAGATACTGTTGCAGTCATTAACTTCATGTTCTAGACTGCACTGGAGTATGTCACCCCAGTCTTCTTACTTAATTGAGAAGAATTATTCCAGTTTACAGATAGCAATAAAACAATATAAAATAAAATAAACCAAAATGAGGTATAATTACAGTGACATATGACTTTCACTATCTCTAAAAACTGTACATAATGAGTTAAACAATCTATGTGGTACATTCCTAAAATACTTCCATTTGTTTTGTACATCATTATGTAGTGTAAAAATATAAAGCACTAGGGAATACAAAGTGCTGCTGTTTTATTTATAAAAGAACCAGAAAAAAGTACTTTTTTACAACTAATTCAATGTCAAGATTTAGGAATCTTAAAACAATTGTTATGACTAATTCACGGTCAGAGTTCAGGAATGTTAAAACAATTGTTACAAGCAGAATGCTTTTCATTGGCAAAACTGTGAATAAAGTCCAGAATAACCCAAAAATGAATAAGAAAAACTCCTGCACAAAACTGTGGCTAAAGTGGGAGTGACTGTTAAAACATAATAAAATGAACAAATGTTTGTCTCACCAGGATAAAGCCATAAACATGTTACTAGATCATTAAAACAATTACTGATTAACGTGTTCATAAACAGCAAGATGAATACATCAACTAATGTAATAACATACAAACTTCAAGCTAGAGCCAAAATCATCTAACTAAATAAATACGTATAATACATTTAGAGTGATCAGTATTGATTAATTTAGAAAGAGAAGAAACTGTAGATGTGCATAAATCTGTCTAGAGTTAACAATGCATCAGATGAAATCACATGCATAAAGAATTCCCAGAATTAATTAGCCTACATAACTGTTACAGAACACAGGGAGGATTGATTAAGGAGTCTGAGCACTGGGATAATGTTTTCTGGTGTCTCTTTAAAATAAACTATAACATATAACTATTTATAAACAAGTTACATTTGGAATCAATGTATCTACAACTTTCCTAAGAATCAAGCACACAAAACTGAAGAGTGGAACAGAAACATGAAAAATGAAACGGATTAGCTTAAGTCTTCAAACCTAGTCATCAGATGCTGTGCAGAGAAAACACCCTTCTGTAAGTAGATGCTGGAAGGAAAAAATACCCAAATCAAAGAGAGACTTGTCTAGAAGATCCATGGCTTACTATCTTTCTTACTGCGGCATGTGAGTTTGTCCTCTCTGAGTAATATTTTGTTAAATGTCTTTGGCCACCACAGCCCATAAAAATACAAGACTTTCCCCTTAGTTTTGCCCGTTCATTCCCCATTGAATAGAAAATGGCAGAAGAATTGGTGGTAGACACAAAGCCAGGTCAAGGTTATGTTCGTCTTCTAAGCCAGTGCTGTGGCACAAAGGGATAAAGTCTTGAATATGGCAAAGGTGACAAAGGTCTGATTAGCAGCCTAGACTTCTGAGGCATTGGCAACGGAGGCTGGGCACCATCCTGGGGGAAGCATACTCTCAGAGCATATTGTTGTGGTTTAATTTTCCTGGTAGAGATCAGTAAATGAATAGCAAGGTTATGCTTGACAGAGAATGGGGCATCCAGCTGAAGCTCCTTGCAAATGTAAGGGGTGGTTTTGCACTGATATCCAACTACATGCCCCACCATGTGAGCAGGGGTGGGAAAACAGAGGAAAACATTCCCCAGTGATGCTGTCCTAGGATCCTTGATCTCCCAACCATCCCTGAACATTGGTCAGGAGCCTAGTGGAGACGAAGATAGATCTGGTAGCCACAACAGATGAGGAGAGAAAATGGAAGCAGCTGATTGTAAGATGTGGGAGCCAAAGGAAAAAAATCCTTTCCTTGGTTCTCTCTGCAACTGCCATAAAATAGTGTTAAACTTCTAAGTGTACATAATATTTATATTCCTTGGTGTTACAGTGTAAACAGGGATTTGGATTTAATTAAAAATGTTTATTTAAAAAAAAAATCAGTAAAAAGACTGACAGCCATTTGATAAACAAAACTAAAAGCATACTAATACTGAATATAAAGAAAAGTTTCTAGCTGTCACCAGAGGTCTGGTACCCCTTGTGACATCCCCACTCTGGCCAAGTAATCAAAGAGCCTGAATCCTCATCACTGGCACTGGAGAGGGATGTTCACTTGGAACAAAAATGGATACACCTAGTATTTCCAGATGCAGCTCTCTGTATCAAGCACAATTTCCCTTAAGAGCAGACAAGGAACACACTCAGTCTGGGGTCTGGGTTCCCCACTCTGTCCAGATCCCCAATAAGACTGTCCACTGGCACACCTGTAGGGCTGAGTTCTCAGCCCAGTGCCTAAGCTAAATCTTCCAGCACCCTCTCTATGAAACCAGTGCTTCATGCCCCTGCTCCAAGTAGCTCACACACACACACACACACACACACACACACACACACACACACACACACACACACACACACACACACACACACACACACTCACACAAACACCTGGGAAAGGATGGCACAGGTTTAATAGCTATACCCCCATCTGCCCAAACTATAAGGTAGTTACACTGCCACCAGTACTCTGAGGTTCTTACAAGGGTACCCAATTATACTTAGTAAAATTAATATTAATACAAATGGTAGCTTGACCAACAACAAAGCTTTCAGGAGCAGTCAGAGCTGTCTCCAAATATATATATAAGTACTCTCAGAGAGTAAAATATTCTCTAAAGGACCAGCCACAATGAAAAGTTTAAATATATTTAATAATAAACAAGAAAAGAATATGAAAATACTAAATATATGTTTACAATAAACACCAAAGATTCAAACATATGAAATATTAAAAATAACACAGGTGGACAGGTTGTAGAAAAAAACAATACTTAACTAACCACACCACATTTCCCTGCCTGATCTAAAGAATTATTATTCCCTGGTTACTTACTAGAGCAAGGCAAGATGAAGTAGGTGAGAAATTCTTCTTTGTCAGATTACAAAAACAGGGTGCCCTGAGACTTCAAACTCACCTAGTATTACACATTATTTTTAGTGATGGATTACAGAATGGCATCACATACATCTGGTCATCTAACTTCTGGTTCCCATGCCTCCCCTTTGGAGTATTTCTAGATGCAGACCTCTCTGCATCAAGCACAATTTCCCTTGAGAGCACACAGGGAACACACACAGCCCAGGGTCTGGGTTTCTCTCTCTGTCTCTCCCCAGGTCCCCAGTGAGGTGCCCCACTGGTAGAGCTGTAGATTTAAGTCCTCAGCCGACTGCCAAGACAAGTCCTCCACCACTCTCTCTGTGCAACCAGTTGTTGTGTCCCTGCTCCAAGTAGCTCTCACACACACACACACACACACACACACACACACACACCCACACACACACACACCTGGAAATGCTAGCACAGATTTACCCGCTGTGCCCCTACTTCCAAGACTATAAGGTAGTTATCACAGCCACCAGGCACTACAAAGCCAGCTACCTAAGGCACTTATAAGGTTACCCAATTATAATGAGTGAAATTAATATTACACAAATGGTAATTTTGACCAAACAGCAAGGCTTTCCGGGGGGACAGAGTTATCACAAAATAAATATATGCAAATACTCTCAAAACTTAAATATTTTTCTAAAAAGGCCAGCCATAATAAAAAGTTTAAATACATTTAATAATAAACAATAAAAGAAAATGAAAATATTAAATATTTGTTTACAGTAAACACCGAAGTTTCAATCACAGGAAATATTAAAAGTAATTCAGCTGGACAGATTCACACAGTTACAGAAAAAGAATACTCAACTATTCTCACTATATTTTCCTGACTAATTTAAACAGTATTAGTGAATCACAGAAAAAAAACCCAACTGGAACAATGTACTATAAAATTTATTTGTAAAAAGCAAAGCTTTCAGTTTAAACAGCCCTTCCTCAGTGCAAGACAAAATAATCAGTCACTTCCACACTTAAATACAAAATTCAACGGATAATTCAAATAATTATTCAATTAGGCACAGCCAATAAAATTATTTGCCTCAATTACATATTTAAAATACAAGCAAAGTGCATACACAATGCTGCCTCCACAATATACATGCATATATATATATATATATATATATATATATATATATATATATATATATATATATAAATATATGTGTGTGTATGTACACAATTAACAGTATTAATTTCATATGTCTTGATTGTGTGCAAAAAGGAATCTACACACTAGTAGTTTGCAATAAAGTTTGTAGTAAAATAAGCTACTTTAAGTGAGACATCCTGTCCTTCAGTACAGGTTTTAAAGTAACCATTTTATTAACTCTTGGGTAAATGTCAGCCTGTAATAACAGAATCCACTCATATTCTTTTAACTCAAGTTTATTATTCATGTCACCTCCTCTTATATTCTCAAAGACAACTGTCAAAACTCTAAATGTGAAGTTATGTCTAGAATCATTCTCATTAATATGTTTTGTCAATGAATTTGTTAAGTTGTTCCTTCTTATATCCGATCTGTGCTCTATTATTCTGTCCCTGAGACATCTAGTAGATTTACCTACATAAAAACTAGGTCAAGCTTGGCACATTGCTACGTATACTATATTGGAGGTGTTGCATGTAGCAGAACATTTAAAAGCATAGGTTTTCCCAGTAACAGAATGTGTAAAAGTGCAGTCACTATTAATAAATGAACGACGACTACAATTAAAACAAGGAAAAGTAGCTTTTTTTGTGGTAAGTATATTATTGCCACATTTGATGTCTTTATAGCATAACAATTGTTTTAAATGCATACAATTACGATAAGAAAAACTAGGTTTATCTGGAATGATATCTGGAGCACTTCTCAGAAGTGACCACCACATGAGACCACAACAGAGACACTAGTATGCAACTATATTACTGAGAATATTTCTTCAGAACAATATGTAGAATCTGCATTAGATAGTGGTGTGGTTGTAAATCTTTCTACATTAACACATAACAAGTCAATCATATCTTTGTTTAATAAGGGGTTAAAATTCATTCCTGCAAACGTGGATTATATAACAAGTGCTTTAACTGATTTAAAAACTTTTGTCGCAATATTAATCTCAAACTTCTTTTTAAAAATTCTGTTATGCTTGAGAATAGTTCTTTAAAGCGTGCTAGTGTTTTCATTCCTTTTAGTTAGCCATCCTATAGTGTCAAGCACAATTATGTGAATATTATAATGACAATCGAAACTTTAAAAAAAGTTTTATAATTTATCTATAAATGAGAGAGAAGCTGTCCATTTATTATGCAAAAATGATGAGGTTATTATTAAAGAAGCAGATAAGGGTGGTGCAATTGTCATTATAGACAAAGATAAATATTTGAAAGCTATGCATTTTATTTTATCTGATGATTCTGCCTTTAAAGAAATATCTTATATAGAAGTTAAGAGAATTCTTAGTAATATTAATATATCTGTATCTGACCTACAAGCTATGAATGATATCAATGGGGAGATCTTCCAGTTTTTTGCAGTACCATGTCCCATAATACTCATATTATATGGACTCCCCAAAATCCACAAATCTACTATTGAGCCATATATGAGACCTATAATATTGGCAACAGGTTGGTCCACTTAGATTTTTTCTCTATATCTGCAGAAAGTTTTAGTTTGTTACTTAAAACATGTTAAGAGTTAAAGACACAGGTGATTTTTTTTTAAACAGCTCTATCATTTTTTTACAATCAGAGAGAAGAGACCATTTCTATTCTAAAGAATATGGAATAAACTCTATTTGTAGACATGGTATTTTGTCAGGTAGACAGACAGAAACTGTTTGTGAATTGCTTTAACTTGTGTTAGATAACATCTTTGGTTTTAATAACAAATATTACCATCAGACATCAGGAGTGGTAATGGGTACTCCCATTGCCAATACTTATGCAAACATTGTATTAGATAATTGGGAAACAGAATTTCTATATAATGCTCCGAGTTGCTATACTTCAAAAGTAACTCTTTTCAAAAGATTTGTGGATGATGTGCTTTTTATCTGGGAATGTGAACACGACTGCCCACCCCACTGTAGATTTGATCTGGGACACTCCCCCAGTCCCATCTCTTTACCACATTCTACCTAATAAACTCTCACTACATTTGCTTTTAGCCATTTTTAATTTAATTGCATTTTTTAAACTGTGTTTGGTCTAATATTGCTACATACTGAAGTGTGCTAGCTTGCACTGTATGTTAATTGTCTTTACTACTGTTTTTGCTACTTTTCTGTAACAAACAAAAACACAAAACTGTAAGCCTGTTTCCTACCTTTCCTGTAACTAGTGTTCCAGATACAGATTTGCTGTATCCAGGACTGTATGTAAGCTTCTAAGCCTCCGAAGCCTTCTAGCTTGTCAGTGGGAGTGGTAAGCTCTAGGTAACCTGTCTACCACATAAGGAGTGGTTCTGGCCCAGAAATTGTAGTTATTGGTCGTTTGGGCAATCTCTTCCATCTCTCTCAACTTTCTGATTTGAAAGCCTGCATTTGCACTTGTTTCTGTCCTGTAACTCGTCTAGTGAAGATACAGATTCTTAGTCTTGGCACTTAAATTTGCTTATTCATGCTCAGCACTTGTTCAGAACTTGTAACCACTAAATAAGCTACTAATTAGTACTCAGTCTTCCTCATTACCTAGAGGAAAACAGTTTTTATACTTACTTTTCTCACTTGCTTAGAGAAAAACAGCTATTGTACTCACTTTCCTCACTTATTTAGAGGAAAATTGTTTTTTATTCAGGCATGCCCAAGGGTCAGCTCCCAGTGTTTTCTCCTGTCTATCTGATGAATCTGGGCATCTACAGGCAATATAGAAATTGCCTCATGTACACAGACAACCCTCTCCTCCTACCACCCAACACTACAACCTGTGAGAGATGCACTTATCTAGCCAAACTGGAGGTAAAGCTCTCTTCAACCAAGACTGAACTTGACAGTCATGAGGAGAAGGTAAACATTTGCACCACACCACACTCATCACATAGTCTCACTAAATCTACACCACCAAAATCCACACATAGTAACACAAAAACATTTGCGGAGGCTCTCAATAATAATCTGTCTAAGCAACAGAGACCTCCAAAGCAGAAACACAAGCAACCTCCATCCCCCAACACAACCCAAATGACACATAGCCCACAGACTCAGTGTGCCACGCAACTACAGCCAATAAGGCAAAATAACGTACCCAACACACTAGTCATAGGTGACTCTGTAATCAGGCACACTGATGTCCCACTCAACAGGCTAAACAAGGAGAAGGTTACTGTCAGCTGCCTGTCGGGTGCCAGGATCCGCCACATAACCCACGCACTCAGGTCACTCCACAAGAAGTACAAATATGACTCTGTCATTGTCCATGTTGGTGTGAATGACCTGAGACATACCTCCCTGGACTACATGAAAAGAGACATGGAGGAGCTCCCGGATCTTGCAGCCCAGGCAGGTATGACCCTAGCCCTAACTAGCATTCTGCCATTGCCCAGAATGATACCGCAGTACAAGGACAAAATGATTGACTTCAACAATTGGCTAAGCTTCTGGTGTCATTCTAAGGGGATCCAGTATCTGTCTGCTTGGGATGACATGGTCGACAGACCACAATGCTTTGCCACAGATGGCCTGCACCTGTCACCCCTGGGATTCTGGATACTGGCTTAGGCTCTTGCTGCCCCTATAGTGCCTTTTTTAGGCAAGGTTCAAATAACAAATTCACCCCCATAACAGGAACAGGCAAGCAAAAACTGAGGGTAATGCTACTCAATGCTAGAAGTCTAAATTTCACAATGCACTCTCTCGAGGCACTCCTTAAAATGGAGAGAATCGATATCTGTGCAGTGACTGAGACCTGGTTCAAGGCTCCAGGGAGCACCCCTGCACTACCAGGCTATAACTCATACCACATGTTTTGGCCATGTAACCTGGACTGAAACACCAAAGGCGGAGGTGTGTCCATATTCATAAAGGATATCCACACCTCCAGGCTAGTTGCTCAGCATAATGCATCCGAGGTTATCCAAGTGCAACTAACTCTGGGCAAAGCTGCAATCCAAATTGTAGCTTGCTACAGATCCCCCACCATGCCCCAAGATTCCCACTCCTCTTTTCTTGATGTAGTGGAAAATATTAGGGTTCAACCAAGCACCCTAATAATGGGCGACTTCAACTACCCCACCATTAACTGGGAAAACTACTCGTGTACCAACTCCTTAGCTGAACGCTTTTTGGAATTCATAAACTCCAATGCCCTGGATCAACTTATCCACACTCCCACCAGGGGCAACAATATCCTAGATCTAGTCATTACCAACTTGAGAGACCGGTGTTCCACACCTGAAGTCAACTCCTCGTTGGTCCGATCCAACTATAAAGCTAATCACCCTTGACATCCACATCCCGCCCCCGCCCCCACCCCCCATTAAGGAAACCACAGTAAAAAATTTCTCCAAAGCCAACTTCATGCTTCTTTAAGACAGAAGTCGTGAACTTCATGACACCCATGCAGATGGACAATACAGTTACAACTGCTGAATCCTACACAAATGCACTCTATAAGCACTTACAAGAGTGCATGGATCATGATATCCCAAACAGAACCAAGACGCTATCCTCCAAAAAAAGGAAGCCAATCTGGTGGCCCCCTGCCATAAACAAACTATACAACAGAAAGAAGAAACTGTTGCAAAAGAGAGTAAAATCCCATGAGTGGAGGAGCTCCCTGGTCAGCCTCAGTAAGAAGCTGAGATCCCTTATAAGTTCCTCCAAAGCTAGCTACGAAAACAAAATCACCACTAATTCCAAGGACAACCATAAAGCATTCTATAGCTATGTCAAGAATCTCGATGGCAACACCCAGATCTGCTCTGAGTTACAGCACAAAGGCAAGAAAATGATAGAACCAAATGATATTGCCAACATCCTGGCAGATAGGTTCAGTGCTAAATTTACCCCCCCTCTCACCCCCTAAAGGGCCCATATCTATACAGGAAGAATGCAGAGTCCCTGTAATCACAACTATGCAGGTAAAAGCTGCACTCTCAAAAGCCAAAAACACAGCATCCTTGGGACTGGACAACATCCCAGGCTGCATTTTACATGAACTTCAAAATGAACTGGCTCCCCACTTAAGCACCATGTTCAATAATATAGCCTTGCATCATGCTTTGTGCCCACTGAATGGCACACAGCAACAGTTATCCCAGTCCACAAAGGGGGAGCCACCACTGATCCCAGGAACTATCGACCTATTAGCCTGATGAGCCTGGTCTACAAGGCCATGGAACGTATCATCATGGCACTCATAAACAAAGACATTGGTAACCTCCAAACTCTGGATCCCACCCAGTTCGGGTTTGTGAAAGGCAGATCATGCCTCCTGAACCTGATCGACTTTTTGAAGCAGTCACCAAAGCCGTAGATGAGAGTAAGGTGGTTCACACAGCCTATCTTGACCTCGCCGAGGCTTTCGACACCATCCCCCATTCTGGAATTATAGCTAAACTCACTAAACTAGGTATAAATCCCTACATCATAAGATTGGTTGCCAAATGGCTCACTGACAGAACCTGCACTGTAAATGTTGCAGACTCCAAATCTAACCTCAAAGCAGTGACAAGTGGAGTACCACAGGGTTCTGTCCTGGGACCTCTCCTGTTTGGTATCTACTTCTCTGAAGTACAGGCTAACACAGAAGGCCTCTGGCTAATGAAGTTTGCAGATGACTGCAAACTAGGAGCCATAGTCAAGTCCCCAAATGATGTGGACATCCTACAGAAGGGCCTCGCTGAGACAGATGCCTGGTGTCAGAGCCATGGCCTCAAGCTCAATGCCAAAAAGTGCAGTGTCATCCCCTTTGGTAAAAAATCTGTACCCATGAACTACCACATAGGCAGCAATCTACTTAACACCGCATGTGTGATAAGAGACCTTGGGACCCAGGTGGACAGTAGTCTCTCCTTTGATAGTCACATTGCCACAGTAGTCAGGAAGTCCTTCTATGTGTCACACCTCATCATAAAAGGGTTTTCATCCAGGAAAACAGGTCATTGTTCCCCTCTACTCGACACTCATTAGACCCATTATAGAGTACAACGCCCCTTTTGGAATGTACCTCACAAGACATCTGCAGCAGCTGGAAAGGCCACAGAAGTACCTCACACGGAGGATTACTGGCCTCAAACAAATGCCTTACACTGACCGCCTCAAAAAACTCCAGCTTTACTCCGTAGCATATTGCCTACTCCAAAGTCATCTCTGCCTAACATATAAAGCTATGTCAAACCCAGAGCTGTTGAACATGCTACACCTAAAGAAATCCCAATCCCTCCGAGCTACATGCTCTAGGGACCTAAACCTTGTCACCACAATAAACAGGACATGCTGGAGGGATTGATTCCTGTCCCAGAGACCTCCCATACTCTGGAACAGGCGACCCATCTATGTCAAGCAAAGTTCTTCATTAGCACTCTTCAAGAAAAATCTTGATGAGTGGATGGGAAATAGGAAATATATCCTGGGGATCACTTCTGTGTCTCTGCTCGACAGTGGCACAGTAAAATAACTTTCTTGGGTGGCATAAGCTAGGGAACCTTGTTGGCTAGGCTTACGTAGGCCCTTGGGCCGATAGCCTAGTACCTACCTATGAGCTAACTGAGTACATTGAATATATAAATAATAGCACCAATTTTCTGTGCTTTTCTATGACTACCTCACCACACAACATCCAGTTTTTGGATATAGATTTAGTTAAACATGGCAATAAGATACAGACATCAGTACACAGGAAAATGGTGCATAAAAATAAATATCTTCATTATACTAGTATACTGGACATAAGCTGATTTAAGTATATTTTCTGCACTTATTTAAGATTTGAGTGAGTAAATTTTGTGTCTTGGATTCAGTAAATATTGTGTGTGTCTCTGAATCTCTGCAGTTAGCCATCTGAGCTCAATGAAAGTTGTTAGACTGCTTTGAAATTCCTTTGTTAGTGTTAATTAGCTTGGGGGTTTCTGCTAACATTAAAATCTGTGTTGGTTACATTTCTAGTAATCATTTTAAATGAAGTTGCTGGCTAATGAGACTTGTCTGCATATATCAACTGGACATAAGGTTCATAGGTTCATACTAGGCTATCTGCCCTGGGGCATTTATAAGCCTAACCCGATTGTGTTTGGCTTACGCCACCCCTTGATTTGAGTATACTGTGCCCTTTTTAAAATTTAGTTTACTGTGCCTCTGTCTAATAGTGACACGGAAGTAATCCCCGGGACAAACCTACGATCCCCCATCCACTCATCAAGATTCTTCTTGAAGAGAGTCAGTGAGGTGCTCTGCCTAACATGAATGTGAGAGTGAAGGAAGCCTCTGGGTTATGAATCTGTCCCTCCAGCATGTTCTATTTATTTCTGTGCTGAGGTTCAAGTCTCTCGAGCGCGTGACTCTAATGGATTTAGATTTACTGAGGTGGAGCATGTCCATTAATTCTGGGTTGGACATAGGTTTATATGTCAGGCATAGATTGCCTCGAAGTAGGTGGTATGCAACTGAGTAGAGCTGGAGTTTTTTTAACCGAGCAGCATATGGCATCTGTTCGAGTCCCTTGATCCTCCTGGTGAGGTACTTTTGGGGTCTTTCTAATTGCTGCAGGTGTCGGGTAAGGTACATCCCAAAGGGGGCATTGTATTCTATGATGGGCCTGATGAGGGATGAATAAAGGGGCACAATTACCTCTCTTGATCTAGATGTCAATCCTTTCATGATGAGGTGGGCTATGTAGAGGGTCTTTCTAACCACTTTGGCAATGTGGTTGTCAAAGGAGAGATTGCTATCAACTTGGGTCCCCAGATCCCTAATTACTTTCTTTGTACTTAATGGGATAAGCTGATTTAAGTATATTTTCTGCACTTATTTAAGATTTGAGTGAGTAAATATTGTGTGTCTTGGATTCAGTAAATATAGTGTGTGTCTCTGAATCTCTGCAGTAGTTCCCCACCCACCTTCCCTGTTTCTTGTTGTGGTGTTAATCTTGGTGGCTTTGGAATTGCCCGCCCCTGCTGTAAATCTCTTTTTGCACACTCCTCCTGGGCTGTGTCATAGTTCCTGTGTTGCCCATATCCTTATTTGGATAGGAGGAAGCTTCTTTGTTCACCAGTGAGAGTGGGGAGCTCTGAGCAGCCTATCTGTCCCTTGAGGAGTGGTTCCAGCCCAGTAACTTGTAGCTTATTGGCCGTTTTGGTCCATTTCCTATCTCTTTCTAACCCCCTGCTTTAAAGCCAGCTTTAGCACGCTTTTGCGCTTGTAATTTAAAGTTTGTCCTGTTTGTTGCATTTACCTGTTGAGGCTACACACTCAAGTGCCCTAGCCTGTGTTACATATTTATTGCATTTTCCTGCTGTTTGTTGCAAAAAAGAAAAAAAAAAAAATTATCCTTGTTTCCCGTCTTTCCTGAACTAGAGTAGTCAAAATACAGGCTTTGCTGTATTCTGGACTTTTGGAAAGTTCCTGTGTTGCCCATTTCCTTTCTTGGATAAAGGGAGGCTTCTTTGTTCACCAGTGGCAGTGGGGAGCTTAGAGCAGCCTATCTATCCCTGGAGGAGTGTTCCCAGCACAAGAATCTGGTAGTCTATTGGCCGTTTTGGGCCAATTTCTAGCTCTTTCAAGTTCCCCTGTATAAAACCCACTTTGGCGCGTTTTTGCGCTTGTTACTACTCAGCCAAGCTCCTCGTGGTCCTGCAGAGTGGTGCTAGCAGCAGAGAGGCTAAAAGAGTGACTGTTAACCTGATAAAAGTGTTTTCCTGCTACTACCTGGGCGACTGTCCAATCTAGCTAAACTGCAAGTATTTCTGCATTCTTGAACTGTTTTAAACTGTTTCAAGTTGTTTGTGCACCTGCACTTTTAAAGTTTGTCCTGTTTGTTGCATTTACCTGTTGAGGCTACACATTCAAGTGCGCTAGCCTGTGTTACATTTATTGCATTTTCCTGCTGTTTGTTGCAGTTCCCCTTCAAAAGATCGAATGGATGGAAGCTCGAAATTCATAATCTCGAGACTAAAATCTCGAACTTCCATTCACTCGAAATTGTGAATGGGAGCCTTAGGTTTAAAAAAATAAAAAGTTAACTTACCTTATTGCAGGGGGCTAGGTCCCCCTCTACCCTAGAAGTTTAAATGTGAATGTTCCATGACCGCACTATAGCGGAGGAATGGAAAATCTTCCATTTTGCGCTTACGTGTATAGTGCGGAATGGGATATTTCCCTTTCCTTCACAACAGTGCGATCTTGGAGTAGGTATATTTAAGTAAAGGGGGTGTGGGGATGCAGGGGGGGGCTTCGAAAACATTTGAAAGGTGTTCATTTTATTTTTTTTTTGTCCCTTTCATATGTTCGAGTTTCTCTGAATTCGAGATTCTGGTTTCGAGTTTAGAGAAATTCAATCATATGAAGGGGAACCATATATATATATTTAATTCAGTTACAATACAATTAGGACCCACTGTTGGCACATTTTTAACACAAGCAACTTCACAAATCCATTTTCAACACAAGCATCTGTAAAAATCAGATTGATATTCAACTAACATATAATTATTTACTAAAGTCCAGTTAGCTGTAACATTAGTCTCTCCTTTGATAATCACATTGCCACAGTAGTCAGGAAATCGTTCTACGTGGCACACGTCATCACAAAAGGTTTCTCATCCAGGAAAAAAGAGGTCATGGTTCCCCTCTACATGTCACTCATTAGACCCATTATAGAGCACTATGCCCCTTTTGGTATGTACCTCACAAGACATCTACAAAAACTCGAAAGGCTGCAGAAATACCTCACAAAGAGGATTGCCGGCCTCAAACAGATGCCCTATGCAGATCGTCTCAAAAAACTCCAGCTTTACTCCGTCGCATATCGCCTACTCAGAGGTGATCTCTGCCTAACATTCGATCATATGAAGGGGAACCATATATACATATATATATATATATATATATATATATATATATATATATATATATATACAGTATATATACATATATATTTAATTCAGTTACAATACAATTAGGACCCACTGTTGGCACATTTTTAACACAAGCAACTTCACAAATCCATTTTCAACACAAGCATCTGTACAAATCAGATTGATATTCAACTAACATATAATTATTTACTAAAGTCCAGTTAGCTGTGCTGGCATACAGTGGATATAAAAACTACACCTTTCGGCCACAGTATGCTAAGTGTGTTGTGGAAGTGAAAAGAGTGTCAGATAGAGTGATGTTTATGAAGCTGGAAATTGATGGTGTAATGATGTATGTTGTTAGTGCATATGCTCCACAAGTTAAGTGTGCGATGGATGAGAAAGAAAAATTTTGGAGTGCGTTGGATGAAGTGGTGATGACTGTACACAAGGGTGAGAGAGTGGTGATTGGAGCAGATTTCAATGGGCACGTTGGTGAAGGGAACAGAGGGGATGAGGAAGTGATGGGTAGGTATGGTGTTAAACAAAGGAATGCAGAAGGTCAGATGGTAGTGGATTTTGAGAAAAGGATGGACATGGCTGTGGTGAATACGTATTTTAACAAGAGGGATGAGCATAGGATGACATACAAAAGTGGAGGAAGATGCACACAGGTGGATTATATCTTATGTAGGAGGGACAGTTTGAAGGAGACTGGAGACTGTAAAGTGGTGACAGGGGAAAGTGTAGTTAGGCAGCATAGGATGGTGGTTTGTAGGATGACATTGGTGATCAAGAAGAGGAGGAGAAGTGTGAGGGCAGCACCAAGGATCAAATGGTGGAAATTGAAAAAAGGGTAACTGTGAGGTGGAGTTCAGAGATGAGTTAAGACAGGCACTGGGTGGCAGTGAAGCGTTAACAAATAGCTGGGTAAATACAGCAGAGCTAGTAAGGGAGATGGCTAGAAAGGTGCTTGGTATGACATCTGGACAGAGGAAGGACGACAAGGAGACATGGTGGTGGAATGAGTAAGTACAGGAGAGTATACAGAGAAAGAGGTTGGCAAAGAAGAAGTGGGATTGTCAGAGAGATGAAGAAAGTAGACAGGGGTATAAGGAGATGAGGTGCATGGCAAAGAGAGAGGTGGCGAAGGCTAAGGATAAGGCATACGAAGAGTTGTATGAAAGGTTGGACACTAAGGAGGGAGAAAAGGACCTGTACCGATTGGCTAGACAGAGGGACTGAGCTAGGAAAGATGTGCAGCAGGTAAAGGTGATAAAGGATAATACGGGAAACATACTCACAAGCGAGAAGAGTGTGTTGAGGAGATGGAAAGAGTACTTTGAGGGGATGATGAATGAAGAGAATGAGAGGGAGAGAAGGTTGGATGATGTGGGGATAGTGAATCATGAAGTACAACAGATTAGCAAGGAGGAAGTAAGGATAGTTATGAAGAGGATGAAGAATGGAAAGGCTGTTGGTCCAGATGACATACCTGTGGAAGCATGGAGTTGTTTAGGTGAAATGGCAGTGGAGTTTTTAACCAGATTGTTTAATGAAATCTTGGAAAGTGAGAGGATGCCTGAAGAATGGAGAAAAAGTGTTTTGGTACAGATTTTTAAGAATAAGGGTGATGTGCAGAGCTGTAGTAACTACAGAGGGATTAAATTGTAAAGTCACTGTGAAAGTAGCAGACTCCAAATCCGACTTCAGACCAGTGACAAGTGGAGTACCACAGGGTTCAGTCCTGGGTCCTCTCCTGTTTGGTATCTACTTTTCTGAAGTACAGGCTAACACAGAAGGTCTTTGGCTAATGAATTTTGCAGATGACTGCAAACAAGGAGCCATAATCGAAACTCCTAACGATGTGGACATCCTACAAAAGGCCCTCACTGAGACAGATGCCTGGTGTCAAAGGCATGGCCTCAAGCTCAATGCCAAAAAGTACATTGTCATCCCCTTTGGTAAAAACTCTGTACCCATGAGCTACCACATAAGTGGTAGTCTACTTAACACCGAAAATGTGATAAGAGACCTTGGGACACAGGTAGACATTAGTCTCTCTTTTGATAATCATATTGCAACAGTAGTCAGGAAATCCTTCTACATGGCACATGTCATCACAAAAGGTTTCTCATCCAGGAAAAAAGAGGTCATGGTTCCCCTCTACATGTCACTCATTAGACCCATTATAGAGTACTACGCCCCTTTTGGTATGTACCTCACAAGACATCTACAACAACTCAAAAGGCTGCAGAAATACCTCACAAAGAGGACTGCCGGCCTCAAACAGATGCCCTATGCAGATCGTCTCAAAAAACTCCAGCTTTACTCCGTCACATGTCGCCTACTCAGAGGCGATCTCTGCCTAACATACAAAGCTATGTTGGACATGCTTCACTTAAAGACATCCCAATCCCTCTGAGCTACACGCTCTAGGGACCTAAAGTTTATCACTACAATAAACAGAACATGCTGGAGGGACAGATTTCTGTCCCAGAGACTTCCCATATTCAAGAACAAATTACCCATCCATATCAAATAAAGCTCCTCATTAGCACTCTTCAAGAAAAATCTTGATGACTGGATGGGAAACAGGAAATTCACCCCGGGGATCACCTCGGCTCTGCTCGACAGGGGCACAGGAAAATAATTTTCTTGAGTGGCGAAAGCCAGGGTACCTTTTTGGCTAGGCTTATATAGGCCCTAGGGCCAATAGCCTAGTACCTACCTATGAACCCATGTACACACCCCTGATAAAATGCCAGGTTTTTGCAATATAAATAAATGAGACCACAAAAGGTGCTTCAACATAGTATTAGTTTAAGGGTGTGCACACTTAAGCAACCAGCTTATTGTGCATTTTTTATATTTTTCCCCTAACAGATTTGTTTGTTTTTCAACTGAATTGTACAGGTTATAGGTCACATTAAAGGTGGGAAAGGTTTTCAAATGATTTACTGTGGTCTCATTTTTTTATATCACAAAAACGTGGCATTTTAACAGGGATGTGTACACTTTTTCTATCCACTGTGTGTTACACATACACTGCCTTACTTCTTCTAGCATAGCTGGCAATAACTCCTATCGTCACAATAATTGCAAGAAAAGGAATTGCAACCAGCCAGGATTTGGACAGATAAAACTCGCTATGAAGAATTTGATAACTGGAAATTTGTATGACACAACTCTCTCTCTCACTGTGCCATGTTGCTTGCGGAGTCACAAGTAACAGTTTGTCTGTGCCACTTGTGCAACAAACAGTGTTGGAGATGGGGAAAAATAGTTATAATTGTGAAAAATGCAGCAAAATAGCACAATACCTCTGCAGAGCAGAACAAATACAAAAATATAAAATTTTTAACAAGGGAATGAATTTAAAATAAAAAAAGAAATAATAGACTATTCTACTCATGTCACTACTCTCAAAAATAGAAGAAAGATCAAAGCATGGTGTGAGTTTAAAGGTCAGCTAGAGGTTTACATTAGGTAAGTTTTTGGGTGTAAGTTTAATACCACTCCATGAATTCAAAGGTCAGCTAGAGGTGTGCATAAGGCAAGTTATTGGAAGCAAGTTTATTACCATTCATCCACTTTTATGGGAATGAAAGGGACTGGGAATACCATTTTATTTCATATGCTTACTGATACACAGTCATAGAGTGAATTTTTTAATGTATTTAATGATGGTGTGAATGATGGGGCTAGCAGCACTGCTATGGCCCCTCAGCCACCACCAGTTCATATGTAGCCACCTAGGGAGTTTTGTGCTAGATCTGGTTTTGGGTACAGAATACACTGGAAGGAAGCTACTGATTGGTACAGGAAGCTGGAAAATTTAGATCATATATCTTTAGATTCTGCAAGTGTATGGACATAGGATGCTTGGCTGTGCAACTTAATTTTTGTGGTACAGTATTTTGACAATTACACAATCCACTAAAAGATGACATATTAAGACTAGCTAATGAAATGCTTCTACAAAGAGCAGTATTTACTCTACTAGACAGTGACTTTCCAGAAATGCTTAAATATACATATGGTTATGATTTAAAGTTTTACATCAGCATATGCACAGATTGTAGATACGTGCATAACAAAAAAATACATCCCCATGTCAGAAAAGGGGAGGGGGGGTCATCACCAAAAACAGTATACAATGATCTTAAGCTTGTAAAATGTATATTACAGTATAAGTTAAGAGTTTGTATTACATCCATAATGCCAGATTTCGAATGCATGCGTGTCCTAGTGGATATATTTTTTTTAATGGCTGGCAAGATAACAGCATTTCAAGAAATCAGTGTGCAGCAGTGAAAACCATGTCCACCCCTTCCCTGGTCCATAACTTTATAGGGATAAATGAGTTTTATCGCTTCTTCATACATTTTACAGGGTATGACAGTCTTCCACATCTTTACTCCAACTACAAATGGCTAAACTCCAGCACTATCCTAAGCAATACCGCATTCTATTGCTGTTGCTATAAATAGGAACAGCCCGCTGTGTCTTTCAGCTCATGCTGTGTGTTGCTACGGATACTCAGCTAAGACTGTGCTGTCTGGGTCAGCACTTCAGTCAACAATGTGATGAGCATGGCTTATAGGGTTAATTTTGATGAAATGCAGATTATTTCAGTGATGACTTTAAAAACAGCTGTGTAAACTTCTTATTTTTTATTTAAGCTAGACACAGTCAAACAGCAATGATATAAGCATGACACCCACTTAAAGCGTTCCCTTGGCATGTGGTACATAATTATTGCTGATTAAAAAGGATAGCTTTATATTACAGAGTAATGATGAAAAATGCAATTTTTTTTAATTTGAAAAATTATTAAACAGGTATTCCATATATTTAAGCTGTATTTTATATCAGTCCAAATTAACATTTTATGTTAAATGTAGGCACAGAGAACAGCTTATTAAAGGTGAACAGTATTGCAAAATGAAAATCATGTTCTTTCTCAGGCAATCAATAATTATATTTCTTGTAGACAAATGTGAAGTTTTGCAATACAGGAAAGGTTTCTGTGTTACAAAGTAATAGCAGCTGCTTTCTAGTAATCAACTCATGATCGTTGTTTTGGAAAACCTCACAGGAAAATTGCTACCATTAAATCAGGTATTCTGCTTTGTATTGAATACAAAGGCATACGGAGTCCACAGAATAAAGTATGCACATTTTAATTTCTTTGTTCTTCATTCTGCCTGCTATTAGAAGAATATCCTTAATTAAATCTACAGTTTGGCACATTTTACATATCCTTCAGGTCCACAATAGCAAGATTTACACCTCCACTTTTTTCCATAGTGCATTATTTCTTCCAGTTTTATTAAATGGATATGCCCATCTAGTCAAAAAGTCCTCTTTTTGATGGTGATCTGGGAAAACTGGAAAGTTAACTGAGTTTATCAACGTCCCACAATTTTTTTAAAGGAATTTGGCAAATGTCTACAGCTTTACAGCTCATAACTGTAACTATTTTATAATGCATTTCTAATGCCTGACAGGTTGTGTGTTACTGTATAAATACCACCCAGTGGTGTTCTGAGGCCTGATACCACAGGAAGTGGACCTCTACACCCCTAGAAGGGCACTGGTTACACAAAAACAAGCATTCCAGAGGGCATTATTGCACTTATAGAATGAGCTATCTTTAAATTGTTTTGTACATTTTTTTTATTACTATATAATTTTTTTAAATATTTTTGATGTAGTATATGTAATTGTTGTTGGAGGAAGTATTTTGCATCCAAAATATAAGTTATGTCTACACACACATATTCAGAACCACAGACATACATACTGACTCATACATAGAAACATATTCAGAAAAAAAGACACTACACACACACACACACACACACACACACACACACACACACACACAGCAATAACAACCACTTTTATTGTCAGATCCATCTATTCATATGTCTAATACATAAAAAAAAAAAAAATCACAGATGTTGCCCATAGTGCTGCTTTGTGTAGCCTTTTCTTGGTAAACTGCTGAGGATTAAAGTCAGTTAATAATGCCAGACATTAAGAGTTTCATACCTCTGTGCTGATGGACTGCCCGTTGCAGTCAGTTGCAGTCAGTACTCTGTACCTCTGTCTCTCTCTTGTTTATGCTTTCATGCACTCAATCATGCAGACAAAAACATACACTTACACAAACACACACACGCAAAAGTGCGTGTGCACATGCAGACACACACACATGCACATGTGCTTTTCTTTTTTTTAATTTACTTTTTGTTTAAATTTTACACTTGCTAAACAGTAAAGTTCGAGCTTCATGACAGCTTAATGTCCTTCCATGAAGTGGACAATTTGTTTTTTAGTAGGTATTACTAATGCATTCATTCTGACAGGTAACCAAATCTATAAGTTTCATTAGCAAGGGTAGGCACATTTGATGCAAAGTGTCCTTACTTTTACATTTATTTATTTATTTGATATTTGTTAACCAAGATGGTTCATCTGAGCAAAAGCCCTTTTTCAGTGGAAGCTTGGGGAAAAAAGCTCCACAGTACAAGTAAGCAAGAAAATTTACAAAATTAAAGATGAAAACAGTGAAAATTTTATAATAAAACAGTTAAGCAAATGTAGATAAAGCTGCACAGTACAATATAGTAAGAGGCATTATAACATTGAAGAAAAAACATAGCAAAGAAATATACAATATAACATTTGAATGAATTTACATAACAGTGGGTTGTCTTCAGTGGGCAATTGTACAATACAGAGCAGTTAAGTGAGTTATGGTAGCAGGGAAGGGAGGAATAGAGAGGATAGTGATAGAGAAAGGGGTGGGTTTATGTGGGATGATTACAGAGGCAAATCCATGTGCTATTAAGGTACCTTCTGAGAGTTTTCTTGAATTTGTGGATGTAGGAAATGTTTCTAAGTTTCATGGGGAGCTTGTTCTATGTAAGAGTGGGGAAGAAGCTATAGAGACTCCGTCCAATAGATTTTTTAGGTTTGTGAATTTGTAAAAGACATTGGTCAGAGCTTCTGAGGGATCGAGGGGGCTTATAGAGGAAGACAAGTGAGGAAATGCTAGGGCAAAAGGAGGGCTTATTCAAAATAGTATGGATAATGAGAAGTTGGGTAAATAAGAGTTGGTTAGGAAACTCTAGCCAGCTGAGTGTCTGCAGAGTGAGACAGTGGTGTGACCTTGAGGGCAGATTAGCTGCAAATCTAGCAACTTTGTTGTAAGTGGTTTCAAGTTTAGAAAGTAGTGAAGATTGTAAGTTTGTTAAAATTTGAGAGCTGTAAAAGAGGTTGGGGAGAAGGTAAGCTTGGGCTAGTTAGATCCTGGAGTTGGGTGTGAGGAACCTTTTGTTTCTATAGAGCAAACCAAGCTTTTGGTGGGTTTTCTTGATGAAGTTAAGTACATGAAGGTTAAATTTTAGTTGATCGTCCACTATTACTCCAAGCAGTTTAGTGTGTGATTCAGCTATGATCGTAGTGTTGTTGAGGGAAGATATGGTGAATGAGGATTTAAGATGGCAAAGGGATTTTGGGAGGAAGAGAAGAAGTTTTGTCTTTTTAGGGTTTAGTGTGAGTTGGTTGTTAGTTAGCCATGTTTCAGTGAGGCTGAAAGATGTTTGTGTCAGGGTTAGTAGGTCAGTGGGACTGTCAGCGATAGAAATGATGGTGGAGTCATATGCGTACTGTATGAGGGAAGACTGAGGGTAGGATGTGTGAAGTTGGTTAGTTAAAAAGGAGGGGGGCTAAAATAGAACCTTGAGGGATACCTATTTTGATGGGGAGAAAAGGAGAAAGAGCAGAGAGCCATTTAACAGACTGCAGTCTGTCTGCGAGGTAGCTACAGAACCAGGAGATAGTTGCTGAGGAGAGATTTTGTTGAGAGAGATGGAAAGAAGGACAGGGTGAGACAGAGTGTCAAAGGCTTTGGAGAGATCTAAAAATATGCAGGAAACTAGCTTATCATTGTCTCTAGATAGGGAGATGGGGTTAGAAAAGGAAATAAGTGCAGTTGTTGTGCTGTAGTGGGGGGTAGAAGCCATGTTGAGTAGAGGTAATTAAGTTTTCACGAGTAAGATAAGCTGAGATTTGTTTATAAACACAGTGCTCAACAATTTTGTAGAGGGCAGACAGCATGGCAATAGGTCGATAATTAGAGAGCTCAACAGAATTTCCATCTTTGTGGATTAGTATAGTATGGAACTTTTTCCAGACGGCAGGAACAGTGGATTCACTAACTGAGTGGATGATGAGAATGTAGACAAAATATGCTTTGGTGTCAGCAGCAGCTTTTATGAAGAGAGGCAGCAGGTTGTCAGCTGAAGAGGAACCTGGTTTAAGTTTGATAAGATGTTTTTTGATGTAGCTGGTTGGAATGGGTTTTCATGAGAAATAACTGTTTTCAGTCGAGGGGTGATATGGGGTGTGGGGCTAGTGGGGTGGACAGTTTGCATACATTTGCTGATGGTATCTATGAAGTATGAATTGAAAATTGAATCAGTTTCACGGGGTGTGTTATTGGGGCAGGGGTTGGGAGTTGAAGGATTTTCTGGGTGGAGAATTTTGTTGACAGCATTCCAAAATGTTTTAGAGTCCCTGGGTTCACTATCTTGGGGTGAGAGGTAGTAGTTCTTTTTGTCAGAGTTTATGTGATTTTTGGTTAAATGTTGGAGTTCCCTATATCGTTGGTAATGTGTGGGAGATTTGGTCTTAGTCCAGAGCTTCCAGGCGCAATCTCTGCTATGGATAAGAGACCGAGTAGAGTAGGAATGCCAATGGATACACCGTGATTTGACTCTGACAGTTCTGGGAGGGACAAGGGAGTTCAGAATGTTTAGAAAGATGGAGTTGAATTGAAAGACAGCTTCATCTAGAGTTAGGGAAGAGAGGAAAGACCAGTCAATAGCAGAGAAAGAATTATTGAATGCATCTGGGTTGAAGTTAGTTAGCAATCGGCACTCTTTAAATTTATGTTGTTGTTTGTCTTTTGGCTTTTCCCAGTTAGGGGTCACCAAAGCGGACCTCTGGTCCACTAATGATTGGCAAGAAACATAGGGGGAAAATCTCTGGACACATATAGGGGAGTGGTCACTGACTGAGTCTGGTACGGATTCAGGGTAGTGATAGATGACAGGCTTAGAGACAAGTATCCAATCCAAGATAAAGCAGTTATTTGTGGGTTTATAAAGAAAAGTGGGTGAACAGATAATTTGGGTGTATCTATATAGGTTTATGCTGGTGGTGGGAGAGTTAGAGATGAGGGTGAACCAACTGAAGTTAACATCACCTAGTATTATTGTTTCATTATGTATACTGTCAGACATCCACTGTAGGATTTGTTCTAAAAGGGGGTATGTTCTCTCCAGGGGGTATACAGATGGTGACTATGGTTAGAGTTTTATGACTGTTGAGTTTGCAGTTTGCAATAATGAGTTCAGCTGAGTGAAAGAGGGGGGAGGGTTAATTGGGGAAGATATGCATAGGAGGTGAGAGTACATAATGGCCATGCCTCCGCCTTTTTTGTGCATTCTGTCTAGGTGTAGAATGCTGTAACTGGGTGGGTGGAGAAAGTCATTATTTACATTATGTGGTTTGAGCCATGTTTCAGAGAGACTGACTATGTCGGGGAAGTACTGGACTACCCAGGTGTGGAATTCAGTTATCTTGTTAAGAATGCTAAATATGTTGACTGAATTGAAATAGAGATGATTGAGACTAGGTTTAGGTACCTGCTGAAGTGTGTGTACATCTGACCTATAAGGAAACAATATAGCAGGAAAGACTGTGATATAATAACACCTTAACTAGTCAAGAAAAAAGATGGATTTAGGTAAAACCCTGCATTGGAAGTTTCTGGTTGCATTCAAAGCTAGAAATATTAGCTAAATGATTTCTAGTAAAGTGTCAATCATTTAGAACAGCTTCTGGGCTTTTAAGTTTGTATGTCATATTAGATAACTTCAAAATGGAAATAATGTCCTACTGCAGGCAAACTGGCACTTGTGTGTCTAAGTTAAAATTTTGTCAGCATAACATATATGATCAAATGACGTATTTCTAAATTGTAAACTATATTTATAAAACAGAGGAAAAATACATAAAGAAGGAATAAATTGCTCTGCCTAAAGAAGGTTATAACCTTAGTTGCAGATGACAGAGAAAAAAGCAGAGAGATGTCAAGGAGAATAGATGGAGAAGTTATATTATGAACAAAGATTACAGAATGTAATTTCTTCTGGCTGTTTTTTATGTTCACAAGATACAAAGAAATGATGTAAGAAAGAAATACACAGCATACATCAAACTAAAAATATAACATTTGCTAAAGAATTATACATAAATGAACACAAATGCATGTGCACATCACACATTCAGTTCACAGGCTCAAGAGTTGGGAGGGTGGCCCAATGGTTAAGGTGTTTGCCTTACAAACACAAGGTGCAGGGTTTGAGTCTCAGAAGGAATAATTGACTAGGCTTAAAATGGCTCTCAAGGGCAGTTAGCTTAGTGCTAACCTATGAACACACACACACACACACACACACACAAAGGAAAAGGTATACAGTACAGTACAGAATCCAGAGTTAAGCAATTTACAAAAGATATGTTATGCCAAACAATGCTGTATGCATAAATCCAAAGAAAATCAAGTCTAAACGTGTTAACCCTGGTGGAATAACAAATAAAATCCAAAAAACAAAAACCATCAGGAACCTCACTGAGGGTAGACTTCTTTATTAAGTATCCAAATCAAATGAACTAACACTTTAACAACTGTTTCATCAGGTTCAATATAGTTAACATCACAACTCCACTTATCTAAAAGATGTGCTACAGTGACATAATAATATAAAACAAATAACACATATATAATCTCCTGCAAAATTTAAAATCACAAACTCATGTAATAATGTATGATTCAAATTCTATTTCTGTTTTTATTTATTTTCATGGATAGTTACTTCAAAACAGGTTTATGTGAATAACTGTAATTCAGTCCTGATGAGGGGGTTGAAATAAGTTCAGTTATCCAATTATACTCACAGTCTTTTGTGGGGTTATTAATATCATATCCTTTTAATGTTGAACATATAGACTGTAAATAAAATACATGATATTCATCATGACTGATGATATGTCTTGCAAGTGCATTATTTTTATTTAGCTTAATATCTTGTACATGTTCACTTATACGTTCCTTCAGTGTTCTATTCATCTTACTGACATAGAATGCTGCACATGATTTACAGGTCGCTTAATGAACAACATGCTTGGTACTACAATCAGCATAGAGAGATATACAATGTTTTCATTATGTTTGGATCTTGAAATGAAGTACTTACAATTTCTACAGGAATAAGTCCCTTTTCTATTAGACAGTACAGGGGTTGTATTGAACTTATAAAATAACTGTCTCTTAATGTTCTTTGCAATCTTATTATTCACTGTTGAAATATCCCAATGCCTTTTAACGATGTCACATATAGCACTAACATTACTACAATACGATAAAGTTATCCCTATATTATTAGCTCTAACATTATCACAATAAACAACTGAACAACCAAAGCAAGGTGCTACAACATTCAATCTACGTTCTTTAGCAGCTTTACGAGTATTAGAGAGGGAAAAAGTAAATTTTATGTTTTTTACATATATTACCTTTTCTCAAAGTTTGTGCAACCTTGGAGGTAGTATATATATATATATATATATATATATATATATATTTCTGCTTGTTTCTAAACTGTTTTGCACTTTAAAAGTTTGTTTTTTGCTTAAACTAAATGGTAGGCTACACACTCAAGTGTGCTAGCCGATTTAAAGCATTCACTGTTTGTTACTGTATCTATTTTTTATCTGTTTGTGAAAAAAACAAAAAAAATCCTTATTTTCCCGCCTTTACTGAACTAGAGTAGTCCAGTCTTCAGATTTTGCTGATCTCTGGGCTGTGTCATAGTTCCTGTGTTGTCCATATCCTTATTTGGATAGGAGGAAGCTTCTTTGTTCACCAGTGGGAGTGGGGAGCACTGAGCAGCCTATTTGTCCCTAAAGGAGTGGTTCCAGCCCAGCAACTTGTAGTTTATTGGCCGTTTTGGGTCATTTCCTAGCTCTTTCTAACCCCCCTGCTATAAAGCCCACTTTTGCGCTTGTATACGACTCAGCACAGCTCCTTGTGGTGTCCTGCAGAGTTCTACAAGCAGCAGAGAGTGGAAGAGTGACTTTCCATTGATTTATAAGTATTTTTTCTGGCTTTCTATTTTCGACTGCTTTATTTTGCCTAAAAAGTGAATTTTTATTACTAAACTAGCTCTGTAAGTTGATTCACTGTATTTCTGCTTGTTTCTAAACTGTTTTGCACTTTAAAAGTTTTTTGCTTAAACTAACTGGTAGGCTACACACTCAAGTGCACTAGCCGATTTAAAGCATTTATTGTTTGTTACTGTATCTATTTTTTATCTGTTTGTGAAAAAAACAAAAAAAAAACCCAAAAAAGTATCCTTGTTTTCCCGCCTTTACTGAGCTAGAATAGTCCAGTCTTCAGATTTTGCTGATCTCTGGGCTGTGTCATAGTTCCTGTGTTGTCCATATCCTTGTTTGGATGGGAGGAAGCTTCTTTGTTCGCCGGTGGGAGTGGGGAGCACTGAACGGCGTGTTTGTCCCTGGAGGAGTGGTTCCAGCCCAGCAACTTGTAGTTTGTTGGCAGTTTTGGGCCGTTTCCTAGCTCTTTCTACCCCCTGCTATAAAGCCCGCTTTAGCGTGCTTTTGCGCAACTTTGCGCAAAGTTGTGCATAGCGCAACATCGGGCAGCGCCGGTTAATCGAGTTTAAACTATTTCTGGCTCCGCTAAGTCTGCTCTTCAGTTTTTCCCTTGGAACTGCTCTACTTTCAATCTAAACAGTCTATTCTCTATCTGAAAAGCCCAGCACTTGCTCCTAAAGCATTTTTATACAGGTAAAGCACTCTTAAACAAAAAGAAAGCACTACATCCACCTACAATCCCCTTGAGTACCCATTTCCCTATAGGTCCTTTCTGTCTCAGTTACACAGCAATCCCTTACACTATTCTAGCATGTCGAAGGGTCAATTACTGGCGTCCTCTCCAGTTCAGCTGGTGAATCTGGGAATCTTGAAGCAATGTTACAACTGCCTCTTGTACACAGACAACCCTCTCCTCCTCCCAACAAATACAAATATATGTGAGAGATGCAACTATATAGCCAAACTGGAGGCTGAGTTCCCTCGACTCCGTACTGGCAAAACCAGTCAGGAGGAGAAGGTAAACACACACACCACTAACCCAGTCTCACACAGACCTATCACAACTACAAACCAAACACATAAACACACAAAAACATACTTGGAGGCTCTAATTAAAAATCTACCAAAACAATAGAGGCCTCCAAAGCAGACATCCAAGCAACCACTACCTCAAAACATAGCACATGCAACACATAGTTCACAAAGTCAGTGTGCCAAACAGTCACAGCCCTTAAGGCCAAACAACATGCCTGATACACTTGTAATAGGTGACTCCATAGTCAGACACACTGACGTCCCGCTCACCAGACTGAACAAGGAAAAGGTTACAGTAAGCTGCCTGTCGGGCGCTAGAATCCGCCACATAACACAAGCACTCAGGTCACTCCAAAGCAAGTACAAATATGACTCAGTCATTGTCCATGCTGGTGTGAATGACCTGAGACGTACCTCCCTGGACTACATGAAAAGAGACATAGAGGAGCTCTCTGATTATGTAGCCCAGGCCGGTATGACCCTGACCCTGAGCAGCATCTTACCCTCACCAAGAATAATGCCACAGTACAAAGACAAAATGATCAGCTTTAACAATTGGCTCAATTACTGGTGTCATTCTAAGGGGATCCAATGTCTGTCTGCTTGGGATGACATGCTTGACAAGCCACGCTGCTTCGCAAGGGACGGCTTGCACCTGTCACCCCTGGGCTTCCGGATATTGGCTAATGCTCTTGCCACCCCCATAGTGCCTTTTTTAGGCAAGGCTCAAAAGACAAACCCACCTCCCTAGAAAACACAAGTGGAAAAAAACTAAGGGTAATGCTGCTCAAAGCCAGAAGTCTAAACCTCAAGATGCATGCTCTCGAAGCCCTCCTTAGTGTGGAGAACATCGATGTCTGTGCAGTGACTGAAACCTGGTTCAAGGCTCCTGAGAGCACCCCTTCACTACCAGGTTATACCTCATATCATGCTTTTCGGCCTCAAAACATGGACCGAACCACAAAAGGAGGGGGAGTATCCATATTCATCAAAGATACCCACACCTCCAGGTTAGTGGCAACGCACAAAGCATCGGAGACCATCCAGGTGCAACTAACCATAAGCAAAACTGCCCTACAGTTTGTAGCATGCTACAGACCACCCTCTCAAACTCAGGAACCCCACTCAGCCTTCCTAAAGACACTGGAAAGTATGAATGTCTCTCCAAATACCATCATATTGGGAGACTTCAACTACCCAAACATAGACTGGGAGCATTACTCAAGCCCCAACACCCTAGCCCAAAGGTTCCTAGAATTCATAAACTCAAATGTGATGGAACAACTAGTCACCACTCCCACAAGAGGAGATAATATACTAGACCTGATCATTACAAACATGGGGATACAATGCTCCACACCGGAAGTATACCCCTCATTGGTGAGATCAGACCATAAATTAATCTCACTGGAAATCCACATCCCACCCCCACCCCCAGCACAAAAGACCACAGTGAAGAATTTCTCAAAAGCTGACTTCACACTTCTTAAGACTGAAGTGGTATCCTTCAAGGCCCCTGGGCCAGTGGAAACCACAGCCCACACCGCTGAATCCTTTATAAACGCTTTCTACGGACACCTTCAAGAATGCATGGATCATGCAATCCCAAATAAAACCAAGACCCATTCCCCCAAAGGCAGGCGTCCAGTCTGGTGGACCCCAGCCATTAACAAGCTTTACAACAGGAGGAGGAAGCTACTACATGACAGAGCAAAATCCCCAAAAGGGAAGGCATCTCTGATCAGTACTAGCAAAAAACTACGATCACTCATAAAATCATCCAAGGCCAACTTTGAGAGAAAAATCGCAAAAGACACTAAAGACAATCATAAGGCCTTCTTTAGTTATGTTAGAAACCTGGGTGGAAACTCCCAGATATGCTCAGAGTTAGTCCAAAATGACAAAAAAATACACTCCCCCCTCCCCCCCAAAAGGAGAAATATCTATCCCAGCAGAGTGTAGCCTCCCTGACATCTCAGATGCCCAGGTGAGAGCCGCCCTCTCCAAAGCTAAAAACATAGCATCAATGGGACCAGACGGTGTCCCTGGTTGCGTGCTACATGAACTCCAAGAGGAACTAAACCCGCACATAAGGCTGCTGTTTAATCTTAGCCTTACTACAGGATATGTACCCAAAGAATGGCGTACAGCAACAGTGGTCCCACTCCACAAAGGAGGTGCTTCTACGGACCCTGGAAATTACTGCCCCATAAGCTTGACGAGCCTGGTCTGCAAAGCTATGGAGAGGATCATTATGGAACTCATAAACAAAGACACTGGGGACCTACAGACACTGGATCCTACCCAATTCAGCTTTGTCAAGGGCAGATCCTGCCTTTTGAACCTGGTCGACTTTTTTGAAACAGTCACTAAGGCCATTGATGAGGGTAAGGCAGTTCACACAGCCCCACCTTGATCTTGCAAAAGCCTTCGACACAATACCCCACTCGGGCATCATAGACAAGCTCACCAGCTTAAATGTAAACCCATATGTCATAAGATGGGTTGCAAACTGGCTCAAGGACAGAACCCACAAGGTCAAAATTGCTGGAGCCATGTCAGACTCTAAGCCAGTCACAAGCGGTGTCCCACAGGGCTCGGTCCTGGGACCCCTCTTGTTCGGCATTTATTTTTCCGAGGTGCAAGCAAACATAGGAGGATTGTGGCTGACAAAGTTCGCAGATGACTGCAAACTGGGCGCCATAATTGATACTCCAGTGGACACAAGCATCCTTCAGAAAGGCCTCATAGAAACGGATAACTGGTGCCAGAGCCATGGCCTTAAACTGAACGCCAAAAAATGTATAGTCATACCCTTTAGGAAAAACAAAGTACCCACAAATTACCACATAGGTGGTAATCCATTAAGTACAGAAGAAGTAATCAGGGACCTAGGGACCCAAGTTGACAGTAACCTCTCATTTGACACTCACATTGCCAAGGTGGTTAGGAAGACCTTCTATATTACCCACCTTATCATGAAAGGATTCACATCTAGATCAAGAGAGATCATTGTGCACCTATACTCTTCCCTTATCAGGCCCATAATTGAGTACAATGCCCCATTTGGGATGTACCTTACCCGACACCTGCAGCAGTTAGAAAGACCCCAAAAGTACCTCACCAAGAGGATCAAGGGTCTCAAACATATGTCATATGCTGCCCGGCTAAAGAAACTCCAGCTCTATTCAGTCGCATCCCGCCTACTCAGAGGCGATCTATGCCTGACGTACAAGGCCATGTCCAATCCAGAATTAATGGACATGCTCCACCTCAGAAAATCTAAGTCCACCAGAACCACGAGAGCGAGAGATTTGAACCTCAACACAGAAATAAATAGGACGTGCTGGAGGGACAGATTCATAACCCAGAGGCTCCCTACACTCTGGAACAGAATCCCAGTCCATGTTAGGCAGAGCCCCTCACTGACTCTCTTCAAGAGAAATCTTGACAAGTGGATGGGAGATCGTAGGTTTACCCCAGGGGTCATCTCTGTGTCACTACTAGACAGCGGCACAGTAAACTAAACCCTAAATGGGCATAGTATTGTCATTCCAAGGGGTGGCGAAAGCCACACACACTCTGGCTAGGCTTATAAATGCCCTAGAGCAGATAGCCTAGTATGAACCTATATATATATATATATATATATATATATATATATATATATATATATATATATATATGGGTCTACCTGATAACACCAACATGCCAAAACACCGACACGACAAAACCGAAAGTTCAAAAACACGAATCTTTACATGCCCGACAAACCACAATCCCGACAATCAACAAAACAAATACCTTTCCCGAAAAACACACACAACACAAGCACACCAAAAACCTTACAAACCTACACTAAACCTTACATACACAACTATCTATGCACTAACCTTAACCCAAACCCTAACCCTAAGGTCCGTCACTATCGCACACTTACCTTACCCGCACCCTAACCCTAACTCACTTACTCCACCCCAAACCTCAAGTTCATCACTATCGTACACTTACCTTACCCGCACCCTAACCCTAACTCACTTAACCCGCCCCTAAACCTAAAGTCTGTCACTATCGCACACTTACCTGACCCGCACCCTACCCTTACGTCCGTCACTATCACACACTTACCTTACCCACACCCTGACCCTAACGTCCGTCCCTATCGCAAACTTACCTTAACATGTTGGTGTTCTCAGCGTCGGGATTCTCAACTTTTGGTCTTCTCCGTTGTCGATCTTCCAGTGTCGGTGTTCTCGTTGTCGGCGTTGTGGTCTTTCGGCGTTTCCAGGTAGACCCATATATATATATAGATATAGATATATATATATATAGATTAAAGGGTGTGTGAGCACAGCTTCTCACAATGCAAAAATGATTTTTTCTTGAGCTTTGCCCAGCAATTTCTTAACATTAAAAGTTGTTCAGTTTAGATATTACATTTGCAGTGTTCTGCATCACAGCTGAGAGTGAGATGTTTCATAGCAGATGCCAGTGCATGTTGTCCTTTTTTGTTAGGAAATGCAGAAGGTCTTATCTTGAGTCTCCAAGAAGAATGAGAAGTGTTCCCATAACAAACACATACAGGCATTTTAGTGGATTAACTGTCAATGTGCCACTAACCAAGTTAAGAAACCACATTGACATGTGCAAAAATGGGAAAAAGGGGCTGTGGATGGATGAATGAACATCTGAAATGCACAGGTATAATCACTACTAAAAAACGCAGGACACATAAATTAAAGCACAAAACCATTTTGAAAAGAGGGATGATGCAGTTTGTCCCTCTCATGTCCTTTACTATTTATGTAGAGATCACGAAATGTAGCTGTTATGAAATTCTATTTAAAGCTGACCATGTGCCAACTAAAAGCATGTGGTTCATTAAGATTGTTGTATTTTGCATATACATCTGTTAGGACACTGGAACTACAAAGATTGTTTGCTGGCATTACCATCCTACACCATGCACGCACTCTAATTCTCTAACAGTATATAGGCAAATGTCAGGCAACATCTGCCTGTTCAGAAAAAAATTATTACGGCTTTGAGCTGTTAAAGAGCTTCATCCTACAGTCCAGGGTTTTATTTCCTTAGTGTCCATTTACCTATTGTCTGTCTGACTGTGAGCAAATCATTGCCAGACAGTAAGGCTCTGGCAGAATTAGTGTTATTTCCTGTTAACTGAAAGGTTGGTGCTTAAGTCCAACACAGAATGCTGTTACTTTACCTATGAACATCATATATGCTAGCTCTCTTTTGTAGTTATTCATCATACTAGGGGCCCAACAATCTAGTCTTCACAAATATGGCCACTTTTCTACATCTCCATATGTACCATTCCGCTTGTTAAATAAGATCATAAATTGGGAAGAGGGTTAAAATACATAAAATGTTTTATTTCTTGAGTATTTTTATTGAGTTGAAAAGTATGGGAAAATGTGACATGATTTTGAGCACTGAAGAAAAGCAGTAACTGCATACAAGATCAGCCTACCAGGAATTAGGGTGTGCACGTAATTTGCAAGTTGGGTACATATATTCGAATGAACTGTCATGCACACTATGGGAAAACAATAACTTTATATTCGAATGCCTGCCTTATCAATATTAATACAAAAATGTGAATGGCATTACAGCTACATACTAATAGCAAAGAGTGCTGAATTGTATAAGGAAATGTGGGGTGCAAACGCATGGCACACATTTGGATAGAAATGAGTATGTGAATTTAGCAAAGAAAGGATTTCAAATAGACATTCAGCACAGTTTCAGGGTTAAAGGACAAGGGGAGTGATAATGCTGACTTTGAGAGGGAGTCTAATAGTTACAGAAGAGAAAAAAACAATGGTAGATATGTGGTAATAAGGGGGGTTTGGAAGGAAAGGAGGATTACACTGACGTATTTATTTTCCAACTGAAACTACTATTGTGAAGCTCAAGAGAATTTTGTGAGAAATAATTAGCTTTCAACAGGGAATATTGTTTATGGTTGGGGAACACAACTTGATTTGCAATAGTGAAGATGTATCAGGAAGAACTAGAATGGAAAATAAAACAAGGGTGTAGATTTTTGAATAAAAATATAATAATATACGGAATGAAAAATGTGAATTCAGAAGTAGGAACGCAAACCATTATTTACATATTATTTCCCAAGGTACCACAACTGAGACAGAATAAACAGAAAGTATATTTCAGAAGAGCATGGGTATATAATTGAAAGCTTTAAACACATTCAACAACTACTTTAGATCAAGCACCAATAAAGATTATGATAAAAATGTAGGGCAATCTAGTGAAAACGAGACACTGGCACATTCCAATTCAACTGCTAAAATGAGAGGAATTTATGGAATGGGTAGGATAAATGATTTGTGTCTCATTAAGGAAGATAGAACATTTTTCAGAAGGGAGACCTAGAGAGTGGGTAAAATAAAATGTATTTTATTGCAGAAATAAGACAGAAAAAGATATGGGAAAGAAGTAAAAGGAATTGTATAGAGGGGATGACAAAAGTTAAAGTACTGCAGAAGTAGAATCTCACAGAGCAGGAAGGGGAACAACTGCAGAGTGCTAAAGGGAAAATAAGGGAACATTTGGATAATATGCATGAATTTATAGAAAGGTTGCTGCTAAACACATTTTTTTATAAAACATCCACAGCACAAAAACCTTTAGCTAAGCAATGTATGCAACAAAAGTAGAAAAGGTTGCTGACAAATGTAGTGAGCCTATGATAAGAAAAAAACTACAAAGATCCTACAGTGGTATTAAGAGATATTTTGGAAATGTTATAAAAATGTGTACATAGCAGAGGAATGGGGAAACCAATGAAAGGAACAAATAAAAACATCTATGGAAGACAACTATGCCAAGGTTGTAGGAATATACGACTCAAGACTTAATAGCTAAGATACAAGGAAATGAGATAAAAAGATGATGTATAATCAATCAACAGTGAAGCCTAAAGGAACTGATGGTATTCCTGTGAAAGTTTCGAGGGATGACAGTGATGAAGATCTGGAAGGTTTTGTTTGGCAGTATTTTAAAAGGGAAGGGGGGAAACAGTGTTTGGAAGAAAGCTGTGGTGATTGTATTACCTCAAAAGTGTAAAGACATTTCTGACTCAGTTTCACATAGTCCAATTTCAGTTTTAAACAATGGCTCTAATCTGATTATGGATCAGTGTTGTTTTGTGGAAGAGAAGTAATATCACTATTTTTTTTGGTGGATCTTGATAAAAAGAAAACATCTGATAGATTCATATGGGATTTTAATAGTAGGGGAAAGGTAGCTAGCTAGGACTTTATGTAGAGCAAAGGTAGCTATATCCAGCACAGAGCTACTCTGCCCTGGCTTTTTTAGGCAAGGCTTAGATAGATGTGGATAGCCCCAAACAAGCTTTTCATCAAAAAGGAAAGACAAAAAAAATCTTATTTTCAATTCTGCTTAAATATTTAAGTTGTACTTATAGAAACCGGTATGGTATTACTTCTTCATACCTTTCTGCTTTTTTCCATTTTTTTTAAGTTTGTTCTGTGGCCTTAGTCTTGCATCTTAATTTGCAGTTGCAGGAAGATTATTTTTCCTGCACTGTACTGCACTTCTATCTCATCAAGTAGAATTATTACAATGATTTGCTGTATTCTAAACCCTGCTGGGCCTTAGTCTTGCAGTTTCATTCACATCTACAGCAGAAGTGTGTACTAATGCCATATTTGAGCCTTATTTAGTCATCTATTGCTGCATTTTTCCATAAACAGTGTTACTCCAAGATTTGTGCTTCAATGCATTTACAGAGTTGATATTACAGGTTTGCGTCTACAGTTTTATAGCCTGCTCATCATTTACCTGCTTAAAGTTGCATTCTAATGCCTTCTGATGCCGTTATTTGTGTCTTCCTCATCCCCACTGAGACACTAAGCTAAAGTTTCTGAAATTCTAACCTGCTTGAGGTCATTGACCTGCAGCTCAGAGAAGTGGCACTCCAGTGTCTTTCTCATTCCGTGTTCATTGGGTCTGTACCACCCTCACTGAGGCATTACGCTAAAGCTTCTGAAAGAGCTCCAATATTGGCTTTATTTAATTAATCCCTCTCTAGTTTGCCTACTCCTTCCTTAAAATTTTTCCCAACCCTTCCACCCTTTATGGCAATCTGATTTCCAAAGGCTCTCCCCTCTCTCACTTCTATTGTCTGTTATATAACCTATTTAAACACTCTTTCCACCCAATGTTTTCCATAGATCCCCAACACTGTCTACCCAGCAAACCATTACTACTCTTGAGTAAACCTCCTTTAGTACATATTGCCTCCAGCTCATTTTCCCAGAGCTCAGCAATGCTTGGTATTCTAGCCTATGTTCCAGAAGTTTTTTTTTACTTGTATCTAGCGCATTCTAGGCAAAGCTAAGTACTTCCTATTGCTAAATTGCACTTATGTTATTTTGAGTGATTGCTACTGTTTCTCTTTTATTTGTGCATTTCACTGTATTTTTGTAAACAAAATGCTCTACCTCTTACTAATATTGCAAGACACTCTTGAAATCACCGTCAGTAAGGGATTTCTAGCTAGTTGTTTAATTGGTTTGTAGCAGCATTGCACGTGTGGTCTCTTCTACTGTGTTTTTACATTAGAAGGACAGTCTTTATTTATTTTGTGGCAGGAGGTGTTTGGCAGGTCTGTTTTAGTTGGAGTACATACATAAGGGCTCACAGTGTAGTCACTTAATTGACCAGAAGGTTTATTAGTTAATTTTCAGTTTTTTTTCCTTTGCCACTATAAATTTGGAGTATTTGCCCAGAGGTGCTCACAACACAGCAGCAATTAGCAGTGCCACGTATAGTAGCAAATTTTAGATACAGAATGGTCAATAGAAACATACCCTGTAAAGCAGTACATATATAGCAAATACCTTGTGAGCTGACAAGCTTAGAGCAGCTAGCTAGGTCTCAAGTGGCAATACCTGTAGATTTTGTAGAATTCAGTATTATTTTATTTTATTTAACACTTGTTTACTGGGAAAGTCTGTCCTGGAATGAGCCAATTTTCAGCGGAGGCCCAGGGAGCAACATTCCAGATGCATGTCTTTGTAATGTGGGAGAAAACAGGACTACCCTGAGGAAACTCACACGAATGCAGGGAGGACATGCAGACTCTGCAAAGAAGGCACCCCAGCTGAGAACCAAACCGGAGCCCTCTTGCTTGAGGCGAAAACACAAACTGCTGCACCACTGTGCCTGTACACATTAATGTTAGAATTTAGTACTGTTTAGCATAATGTACCACAATAAAGCACCCTTATTAGTCTGCACCAACAAAGCACATCTTATAGCCTTCCAACTCCAATACACCACCCCCTTGTAGCTCACCAGTCAAAGGACTGGACAGCATGGATATGGAATTTCCCAACTTCACTGTAGCCAGCTTGATGCATATGGGCATCTTGAGACAAAGTAATAATTATCTCATGTTTACCAACAACCACTTAATCCTTAAAAAAACAAACACAGTATGTGAGAGGTGTAATTACACAATGACACTGGAGGCTAAACTCTCACATGCAAGCACACATCAGGTTGGCAGAACCATGCAAACAACACCCACCTCACATAGCATACAACACATACACAGAGTAATATATGCTGAGGCATTTAAAAGCAATATTCCTAAACAACAAAGATCACCTAGACCACCTGTTGGCAAAGCTATGCCTCAGCAAGCCCAAAGGCACTTAGAAAAAACACCCAACACATACAGTTACTCTTAATGAAGCCCCAAACCCTAAGCTTCAAAAGCAAGTAAACACACTTCCCAAGTCTCACATCATAGAACACGTCATCGGAAGACATAATGATGCCCTTATAACAAGACTGATCAAGGTGAAGATATAGGTTAGTTGTTTATCTTGAGCCAGGATCTGCCAAATCATGGACTCAAGTCATTACAACACAGGTACCAGTATGATTCTATTATAGTCCATGCATTTGAAAATAACCTGAAATGTACCTCTGTGCACTATAAGAAGAGAGACATGATGGAGCTCTCAGACTGTGTGTCTCAGGCTGGTATGAGTCTGGCATTGACCAGCATATTACCATCACCAAAGACGATGCCACATTATGAGAAAAAGGTGGTTGACTTTAACAATAGGCTGTCTTTCTGGTGTCATTTTAAGGTGATCCAATATTTGGCAGCTTGAGAGGATATGGTTAAGAGACCTCATTGTTTTGCCAAAGATGGTTTGCACTTGTCTCCTTTAGGCTTTTGAATATTCGCTAAAACTTTATCCACCTTCATAGTGCCTTTTTTAGGCAATGCTAAATTGACAAATCTACTAACACAGCAAAATTAACTCAACTGAACCTAAAGGTATTATTTCTCAGTGACAGGAGCCTAAATAAAAAAAAAAAAACTACACTCCCTCCAAGCCCTCCTCACACTCCAGAATATAGACATTTGTGCAGTTACTGAGACATGGTTTAAAGTAACAGGCAGTACCCTGGCAGTGCAATGTTTTAGTGCCTTCCACACTTTGACCAGTAGCTGCACAGACGAGGACTAAAGGTGGAGGTGGTCTCAATATACATCAATAACAAGCATACTTCTAGGTTGGTCAGAGAGGATGATGCACTGAAACTCTTCCACATAAAAATCACCACAGACAAAAATCCCTCACCATATTCAGCTCAGCTATAGGTCACCCTCACTGTCTCAAGAACCTCACGATGCATACTTGTATCTACTGCAGACATTTACCATCTAACCTAACACACTACTCATTGGAGACTTTAATAACCCCTCGATAGACTGTGAATCCTACACAGCCTCAAATCTTCAGGCACAGAGATTCCTGGACTTTGTAAATAAAAATACCTTTGACCAAAAAGTGAATACGCCCACTACAGGCTATAACATACTGGACCTTGTACTCACAAATATGGGAGAACACTACAGCCCCCCCCCCCTCCCAATATCTTGCCCTCCCCGGTAAGGTCTGGCCATAAAACTGTCTCCTTTAAAATCAAAATCAACTCTACTACCCCAATAAAACTAGTAACAGTTAAGAACTATTCCAAGGCAAACTACCTTTTAGTAAATGATGGTTTGTCAAAATTCAATGTTCCTTCCAAACCAAGAGAACACAGCAGTCTATGATGAATTGCTCACAGAAACTCTATACAACCATGTCACTGGCTGCATAGAAGCCACTGCAACTACCAGATGTAAGCGGAGAACTAGCCCCAAGGTAATTCCCATAAAAATAAAAACTCTCTCATCAAACTAAATAGGCAAATAAGACAGCTAATTACATCAAACATGGCCAGATATAAGGTTAAGATAGCCTCACAAGTGAAAGGTACCCATAAGGCCTTCTTCAGCTACATCAGATTCCTCAACAGCAACATACAACAATGTGCTGAACTGTTGCTTAATGGTGCCACATTCAGCAAGCCAGGCAATACAGTGAACTTGTTAGCAGACAAATTCACTTTGAACTTAACCCCATCTCACCCCTAACCATCCTCCAAGAAATACCCTCAAACATAACCCCTCCAGCTATAACTAGAGCGCATGAACAGGCTGTGCTCACTAAAACCAAGAACACAGCCTCAATGTGCCCTGATAATATCCTTGGCTGCCTCCTGAACAGTCTAAAATACGACTTACGAGGGCCCCTACAGTCACTATTTAACTACAGTCTTAAAACAGGCTTTGTGCCATGTGAATGGAGGACTGTAATGGTCATCCCATTTTACGAAGGAGGACCTTTTACAGACCCTGAATCCTATGGACTGATTAGTCTGACTAGTCCTATTTTCAAATCCATGGAAAGAATTATAATGAACATTATCAACAAAGACATAGGAGACTCCAGGCATTGGATCCATCCGAGTTTGTCTTTGTCAAACGATGATCGTGCTTACTGAAGCTGGTGGAGTTCTTTGAAAAGATCACTAAAGCAATGGATTAGGGGAAAGTGGTGTATATTGCCTAACTAATCTGACTAAAACAGTTGATACAATACCCCACTCGAGCATTGTCAACAAACTTGAATAACTAGTCATAAACCCCTTTATAACATGCTGGATAGTTAGCTGGTTCACATATAATACCCAAGAGGTTTGGAAAGGTGAGGCCACCTCTACAAGAAGCTGGTCACCAGTTGAGTCTCTTAGAGCTCTGTGCCGGACCTGCTCCTCTTTGGCATTTACTTTTCGGAGGTCAAAGCCAATGTCAAAACCCTCTGGCTAACCATGTTTGCAAATGACTGCAAAATGGGATAAGTCACTGAATCTCTCCAAGATGAGAATACCTTCAGGAAGGCTAACACAGACAAACGTTTAATGCCAAACACATGGCTTAAAACTAAATACCAAGAAATTCATTACAGTACATTTTGGTAAGTCGTACACACTTGGGTGTTTTATTCATGACATAACACCCCTAAAAGTCGATTCACTAGTCAGGGATATGGGAACTTATGCAGATAGTAACCTAGCCTTCAACCAATATGCATCCAAGGTACTAAGAAAATCCTTTTGTGTTGCTCAACTTGTAAGTAAGCAGATGGCATTTATGTCCACAGGCTATTGTACCACTATACTTGGCCCTAATCAGACCCACCACAGAGTATAATGCCCCCTTCTCTATGCACCTGAACAGACACTTGCAGCAACTGAAATGTCCACAATGGTTCCTTTCAAAAAAAAAAAAAAATACAAGGAGTAAGCACAATGCCTTTCACTGATTGCCTCATGGCCCAGTCTCTTTAAAAGGTATCATACAGACTTCTGAGTGGTGATTTTTGCCTGGCATACAAAGCAACAACGCATCCGTGGAACCTGTTTTGATGAAGGTTCTGCACATCTGCAAAGCAAATAACATTAGCACTTCTTCTTTCAGCTTTTCCCGGTTAGGGGTTGCCACAGCGGATCTTCTGTCCGCTCATGATTGGCAGTGGAGTTTTACGGTGTTGAGTTGCCAGCCCGGTGCCTAACTTTCCACAGAAGGCGCACACACACACACACAAACTCACACCTAAGGCCAATTTAGAGTGTCCAATCCACCTACTGCATGTCTTTGGGATGTGGGAGGAAACCGGAGCACATGGAGGAAACCCACATGACCACAGGGAGTACATGCAGACTCCGCACAGAAGGCACTCCAGCCAAGAATCGAACTGAAGAACCTCTTGCTGTGAGGCGGCAACGCTAACCACTGCACCACCGTGGCTGCCCAACATTAGCACTACTTGATCAAAAGACCTAAATTTTGCTTGCGACATAAATAGGACATGTTGGAGCAACAGGTATGTTTCTCAGTGAATTTCCACTCTCTTAAACAGGCACTCTATCCATGTGAAGCAGAGTTCCTCCCTAATCCTATGTAAGTGCAACTTGCATCAATGGATGGATAATCAGAAATTCACTCTGGCACCTATGCCTCTGGACAGAGGCAGTCAGTAAATCACCCCCTATATAAATCAAATTTGTGGATCACATTTGTGTTGCAGGCAGTACTTAAAAGGGCCCTAGTGGTCTTTAGCCTAGTATACAACTATTAAACTATTTGCATTCCCAAATAGAAAAATAGGTTAATAAGGAGGCACTCTGTACTGTACTTACTAGAGTATATAAAATACTGCCTGCTACCTTTAAAAATCAATCAGAAAAAGTAAGAAAAAAATGGGAAGAGAGACTGGGAAGGCAATTTACAAAGGAACAGTGGGAAAACATATGTATGGCACCTAAGTATGCAACAAAGTCCAGAAGGTTTAATACTTTTTTCCATGAAGTGTTAGAACAGGTATTTTATACCCCAAGTAGAATTTAGAGAATTTTCCCTCAGACAGACAGCAAATGTTAAGGGTGTGATGAGAAAGAGGAAACAGACAGGTACATGGAAACATGTTCTTTGGGAATGTAATAGGATGGGAGATTTTAAAAACTCCCCAAAAAGTACTTTGGAAGAAATGTTGGAGGAACAAAAGACTGTAAATAAGGAAATTATACTTTTGAGTTGAAGGATCTGAATTGCATAGACATAGGATCATAGTAGGTTACTAGGTTAATGATCCTAGGGCTCTTTCAAGCCTAGCCAAGTTTTACCTTTATTTCCACAATCAGCACCTATCGCCCCTGTCCAAAAGGGATGCAGGTAGAATCACGAGGGTGAATTTACGGTTAGCCATCCAATCGTCCAGATTTCCTTTGAAGAGGGCCAATGAGGTGCTCTGGTTGACATAAAGCAGGAGTCTGTTCCAAAGGTGTGGAAACCTCTGGGAAACAAATGTGTCCCTCCAGCAGGTTCTATTAATGTCGCATACCAGGTTAAGGCCTTTAGAGCAAGTAACCCATGTACCATTTGACTTACAGATATGCAGCATTTCCAATACTGCAGGGTTAGAGAATGCCTTGTATGTAAGGCAGAGACCACCTCTGAGTAGTCTGTATGAAACAAAATAAATTGACAGTGATTTCAGACGATCCTCATAAGAAAGATGCTGAAGAACTTGAATTTTCCTTGTGGGGAACCTCTGTGGTCTCTCCAATTGCTGCAGCTGGCTGGAAAGGTACATACCAAAAGGGTCATTGTTCTCAATTATTGGCCAGATGAAGGAAGAGTATAGGGAGGTTATAACTTCTTTACTCCTGGAGGCAATGCCCTTACTTATGAGCAATAGAGAATGTCCTTCTTATCACTGTGGAGACATGGTGATCAAAAGTAAGGTTACTGTCAACATGTGTGCCCAGGTCTCTCACCCCTGAGTCCGTACTTAAGGTATCATTATCGATGTGGTAGTTAGCAGAAACATCACTCTTACCGAAAGGGATGATAACACTTTTTTTGCATTGAGTTTAAGGCCATGACTTCGGCACTGATCATTTGTTTGTGTTATACCATCTTGTACGATGTTGACATCATTTGGAGGTTCTATGATCGGTCCCAGTCTGCAGTCATCTGCAAACTTTGTCAACCACAGACCTTTGGTTTTAGCTTGTACTTCATAGAGAAAGAGATTCCAAACAGAAGAGGTCCAAGGACTGATCCCTGTGGAAGACCACTGGTTACAGGTCTGCAGTTGGAGGTGGAGTCCCCTATTTTGACTATATGAATTCTATCAGTGAGCCGGTTAGCAATCCATCTAATGATATAAGGGTTGATACCTAGTTGGGTGAGTTTGTCAACGATGCCTGAGATGGGGAAACTGTCAAAAGCCTGGGCTAAGTCTAGACAGGCTGTATGCACAGATTTCTCCTCATCAAGGGCCTTGGTAACTGTCTCAAAGAAGTCCACCAGGTTAAACAGGCATGATCTCCCTATGACAAATCCAAATCGAGTAGGGTCAAGTGTTTGGATATTACCTTTATCTTTGTAGATAAGGTCCATGATGATACTCCCCATGGCCTTGCAGATAAGGCAAGTCAGGCTAATAGGTCTATAGTTCCCAGGGTCAGTGGAAGGACCACCTTTGTGCAAGGGGATAACGGTGGCCTTTTTCCATTCAGCTGGGATGAAGCTGGTGCTTAGACTATGACTGACAAGAGTACCCAATGGTGTTGTTAATTCCTGTTTGAGCCCATGTAGGACTCAGCCTGGGATGTTATCAGGTCCCATAGAAGCTGTGTTTTTGACCTTAGAGTGGGGATTCATGACCTGCTCTTTAGTGATACAAGGTAGAGGACAGGTGGTAGGGATGTCATGGGGGATGTGTGGTGGGGACAGGGGCGTGAACCTTTCACAGAACCTGTCAGCTAACAGGTTAGCAATATCCACAGGCTCGTATGTGGCACCATTAACTACCAGTTCTGCACAAATCTGGGCTTTTCCTTTTAGGTTACGGATGTTACTAAAGAATGCCTTATGGTTGTCCTTAGTTGAGGAAGCTAATTTGGATTCATAGTTAGCTTTGGAGGACTTCACAAGGAGTCTTATTTGCTTGTTTAAGCTGAGGAGGGAGTGTTTCCAGTTTAGGGATCACTCCCTCTTACTCTTAGATAGCAATTTCTTCCTCTTATTGTAAAGCCTGTTAATGGCAGCTGTCCACCAGGCAGGTATGCTATTCCTTGAGGAGCTTGTTTGGTCCTATTAGGTACGGCTGAGTCAATGCAGTTATACAGGTGTTTGTATAAAGCATTTGTGCAGAACTGGGCATAGTTTCCATCTTAGGGGGGAGGTGCAGTGAAGCTATTTATACCATCCCATAAGAGGATATAATCTGCTTTGGAGAAATTTTTTTAGTTTAGTTGGTGCTGGGGTGGGGGAACAGGTGTGATAGTTACTTTGTATCCCAGGCTGAGTCCTCTTTTCAGTCATAGTCTAAGCAGTCCAAGCCTTTAACTCAACCTTCCTTAGCATCCTAAACTCTCTAGCTCCTCTCTGCAAAGTACGTATAAAATCTAACATATCTCCATGGTTATCAAAAACTACTTGCACCTTAATGAAAAATAGAGACCAATATTGGAAGAAATGGGAACAAACCAAGCTCCTTGCAGACCTGCAGAGATATAAAGAACTCAGAAATCAAACAAAAAAACTCATCCACAAAGACAAAAAGGACTTTTATTTCAACCCCCCAACAGCAATAAAATCTGATTAAAAAAAATTCTGAAATGCTGTAAATCAAATACTACACCCTGGGAAACCTAGCTCCCCCAATCTATGCCCAGACAAGACACCTGAAGAAACAGCCAATGCCTTTAACACCACGACGCTTAACCCTCATCATAACTATTCTGATTCTAACCCTCCAAACTCCTCCAAATCGGCCATAACTACTACCTCAGAACATAAATTTTCCTTTAAACTTGTATCTACCATCTATATCAAAAACCTACTCTCCAAGCTAAAACCATGCTCTCTATCAGCTGATAACATCCCCTCATATTTTCTTCAGTTAGCAGCTGACTCTCTTGCCCTTCCTCATCTATCCTTATCAATCACTCCATCTCTGAGTCAAAAGTTCCTTCAATCTGGAAACAATTCTACACACTACCTATTCAAAAAGGAGGTAACTCCATAGATATCACCAATTTCAGACCTATCGCTATCCTCTCCCCTCTCTCAAAAGTCCTAGAAAAATGTTTGCACAAACAAGTTATGTAATATCTAACACAGGAAAATCTACTCTCACCCACTCAGCATGGTTTCCGACTTAAACACAGCACAACCACACCCCTACTATCCTTCCTCAACACAATGTCAATAGCTAGAGATGACCACAAACTGATCTATTGCCTATTTTTAGACCTCTCAATGGCTTTTGACACTGTCTCTCACTCTCTCCTGCTGGATAAACTGTCTAAACTTAATTTCTCCTCTGAACCTGTTGCATGGTTCTTAAGCTACCTCACTGACAGGTTTCAATCAGTAAGATGGCACTCTGCACCATCTCCTCTTCTCCCAGTAAAAATGGAGGCTCCCCAAGGATCTATCCTTGGGCCACTACTCTTCAATATCTTTACGAATCTACTCTATACTTCTTGCCCTCTGTCTTGCCTAGTTCAGTATGCTGATGACTCTACAGTTATCACCATTGCCAACTCTCCTTTTGAACTCTTATCAGTACCCAGACATCCTTTAACTCGGTTGAAACCTGGCTCTCCAATAATCAGCTTATCCTTAACCCCATAAAAACTAAACTGTTACTCTTTCTCCCCAAAAATGCTAGCCATATTAAATCCACCTTCTCCATAATGTCACTCAATAACACTCCCATCAGTGTGGAAACCAGTACTAAACTCCTCGGCGTTAATCATCGATGACCAACTAAAATTTGACTTACATGTAAATAACTCTATCAGAAAAAAACACCAGAAAATAGGGTTCTTGTACAGAAACAAAAAGTTTCTCACCACTGAAACTATGATTACTCTCTCCCATGCTTACCTCCTACCCAGCCTACTGTATAGCTCCCAAATTTTCACTAATCTTAACTCATCCCTACTAATCACACTACAGTCTACTTACAATAAGGTAGCTAGATCCGCTGCCCAACAAACCTAGAAATCCCATCACTGCCTCTCTCTCTAAAACATCTAAACTGGCTTGAACTACCCCAACAACTTCTCCTCTCTCAGTTACAGATCATCCACTCTATCTTATTCCAAACTTCCTACTGCCCAGCCCTATCCTCCCTCATCTCCCACTATTCCCATACTAGACCCCTCTGGAGCTCTACCCAAGACCTATTACATATCTATAAACCAAACACCAAAGCTGGATGTAATATATACAGCTACCATCCCTCCAATGCTTGGAATAAACTCTCACTTGAAATTAGGACCCTCACACATCCCAGACAATTTAGAGCAGCCACAAGAGTATTCTTATAAGTCACTGGACTTGCCACAAGCCACTCTATCCTCCTTAACTAATCCCTCTACCGTCTTCTTAACCCAATCTATTTACATCTTCGAGTAACACTTAATTAGTACATATCCTGCCTAATCTGTATTTTCCAAACTGAGCTCTAAAGCATTAAGTATTGTCCTAAATTAATATATTTATTTCTCATAAGACATACTTCTTAAATCTAGTTTGTGTATTCTTTGAATTATGTATCATCACTTGTGTTTAATTTGCATTTGTCTTTCATATTGTATTCTTTGAAATATGTATTATCATTTGTGTTTAATTTGCATTTGTCATATATTAAATGTATACATTTATGGAGCTTTTCTCCCCGAGCCTCCGCTGAAAAAGGGCTCTTCAGCTCAGTCGACATACCCAGTCAAAAAATGTAAAATAAATAAATAACACTGATCTGTGGTCTGATCTCACCAAGGAAGACCTCACATTGGGGGAGCAACAGTGGTCCCCCATATTGGTAAGCACCATATCTAGGACGTTGACACCCCTTGTGGGGGTGTGAAACAGCTGTGACAGGGTATTGGAGTTAATGAAGGCGAAAAACCTTTGTTCAAGTGAGTTTGCGCATGAGCAATTTATCCAATGTACGGGTAGTTAAAGTTGCCCAAAACCATGGTGTTGGGATGTATCTTGATAAACTCAAGTAGATCTAAATGGCAGACTGGGTGTCCTGATTCATGGAGGGGGTCCTGTAGCTGGCAATGATTTGAATAGGTGTCCTACCAACAGTTAACTGCACCTGAAGTATCTCCAGGGAATCATGCTGTTTAACAAATTTGGAGGTGTCTTTATCTTTGATGAATATTGATACATCGCCTCTTTAGTTTTCATGCCTTCAGTTTTTGGAAGGAGGTGTAGCCCGATACGGCTGGGGTGCTGTCCACAGCCTTGAACCAAGTCTCCTTGACTGCGCAAATGTCTATGTCTTCGAATGTGAGGACTGCTTCTATTGAATGTAGTTTCAGGTTAAGACTCCTAGCGTTAGCAGCATAACCTCGAGGTTGCTTTTAGATTGAGTTTTTACATCAAGAATTTTGGCCTTGAGACACTGCCTAAAAAAGGCACTATGGGGGAAGCAACAGGCTTGGCCAGTAGCCGAAATCTTAGGTGACACATGAAAACATCTCTAGCAAAGCATCGAGGTCTATCGATCATGTCATCCCATGCTGACAGATACTGTATCCCCCTAGAATGACACCAGAAACTAAGCCAATTATTGAAGTCAATCATTTTCTGTTTGTATTGAAGCATCATCCTAGGTGAAAATAAAATGCTGCTTGAGGCTAGGGACATACCTCCCTGAGACACACAGTCTGAGAAGACAGTCATATCTGTCTTCATATAGTCCAGAGAGGTACATCTCAAGTCATTCACACCAACATGGACTATGATGGAGTTATAACAGTACCTGTTGTTGAGAGACCTGACTGCATGTGTAATACTGCAGACCCTGGCACCTGACAGATAGCTGACCATGACCTTCTCCTTAGCCTGCCTGGAGAGAGGGACATCTGTATGTCTCATAATGGAATCACCTATGACTAATATGTTTGGATTTGTGTTTAGCCTTAAGGGCTTGACAGGTGAGATACTGGTGTGTGAGCCTTTATGTGTATTATTTTCTGCATAGGAGGTATTATGTTGTGTTGACAGCTGAGATACTGGTGTGTGAGCCTTTAACGTACATTATTTTCTGCATAGGAGGTATTGTGTGTAATGTTCTTGTGTTTGTGTTTGGGAGGTCTCTGGTGTTTAGGTATGTTTCTAGTGAGGGCCTCCACATATGTAAGTATCTGTGATGTGGGTTTGTGTGGAGTAGGAGGTGAGGTGTGCATGCTGCCAACCTGCTCACTGTCGTATGTACTGACTGGTGTGTGACAGAGCATGGATTCAAGGTTCTTAATATAGTTGCATCTCTCATGTGTTGAATTTGTGTGTACTAGGGGTACAGGGTTGTCAGTGAACACGAGGCAGTTACTACACTGTCTCAGGATGCCCATGTTGACCAAGCTGGCTGGAGAAACTGTGGGAAATGGTACATCCATACTGTAAGGTAAATTTATATGGTCAGGAAGAGAGACTGCACTTAGGAATGGCTAGTGTGTTGGTACCTCTAAGGCTAGGCTTAGTGTTCTATCTTACAGTAGAGCAGGGCCGCAAAAATCCTCTGCAGGACCACAAGCAAAGTACTAAGTGAAAATTTAACAAGCAAAATGTTTGCAACTGTAACCACCAATGGTAACTACCACTACACGGCAGTATACGATGGTAGGCTACATGCAAGCAAGCGCAGATGCAGGGCTTACATAAAATGAGAAATAACCCTTTTAACTCAAACTAGCCAATAAGGATGCACTCTCTGAGGTCAAGTCCAATCACACTCAATTAGCTGGGACCCAGACAGCACCCTATTCCCACAAGGGTGCAGAAGGGCCTTATCCAACACAGGCAGCTTGAATTTGATGCTCAGAAGTTACAAAACAGACCCAGAAACTGCAAATCTGGAGATGAGCTATGCTACAGCCGAACTAGTACAGTAAGCAGTAAAATGTGGCCAAAAACAGTTCCAACAATTTAAACAGACAGTAGAATGCCAACACAAACTAAAGATGCAATATAAGAGCAAAAACCTGCATTTATAGTTAGTTGGAAGCAACTGATGCCTCAGATCTTTCAGTATCTCAGTGAAGAGCTGGTTTTAGTGCTCAAGTGATACAAGACAGTCTAGATGCAGTAAAACTGAATCTAGCTTTTGCTAAAAAGTGCAGAGGTGTTAGAAATTCAAAAAAGTCAAAATGCATAAAATCACAGCTACAATAGCAAAAAAGAAAAAAAAACACTATAAAAGAAGCAGCAATTCAGTAGAATACTGTTCTCAACTTAATCAGGCTACTAACAAGCAGTAATAAATGCAGCAGAATAAATGCAATTGAACTCGTTTAAGTAGGGAAAGACACAGTATAAATACAGTAAGATACACTAAAAGCAGCTGAACAGTGTGTTTTTTGTCAAGCAGAAAGGGAAGAAATAAAAAGTTTGATAGAGATGAGAACTGTATATAGGTTATCTAATGTATATAGGTTTTATGTTTGTAGGTCTGTATATTGTTTGTTATTGTTTTATTCTCTGTTATATCATTTTCTTGTCTTCATTTGGTTTTGATATAACCCTAATAAAAAGGAATTGAAAAAAAAAAAAAAAAAAGAAGTTATGTTCTTACCATAACGTTCCATGTTAGTTGTCTTCTTCTCGCCTACTTTCTTGCTGGATGGGTTCGGAGCCGGTCCTCGGCTCCGACTCGGCCTATACTATAGCTCGAGAGCTATTTTTACCAGCTCGAGGCAGCCCTATAACCCACAATACCACCCCAGATCTCATTTGGAAGCTAAGACATAGTATAAATATAATATCATAATCCTCATTTGCAAGTACGGGCTCTCTGCTAGTAACATTAAGGATACTGGGAAACCGTAACATGTTATATCTCCAGAAATGGAAGGACTCAGAGACCTGAAGTCTATCCAGGCTATGGGGCAGGAGGGGGCCTTAAGAAAGAAGGCGAGAAGAAGACAACTAACATGGAACATTATGGTAAGAACATAACTTCTTAATGTTAAGTTGTCATTCCCGCCTTCATTCTTGCTGGATGGGACAGCGTTCCTAGCATCTTAGTCCTGGGTGGCTCAATGGAACAGACTCCTGAGTACGGTGGAACCAAAATCAGCTCTATTTCTGGAGGCTATATCAAGTTTGTAATGGGCAATAAAGGTATGTTTGGAAGCCCATGTAGCTGCTGCACATATGGCATCTAGTGGTAACCTTGCTTGAAATGCCATTGATGTTGATAGTGCCCTGGTTGAATGAGCCTTAGGCCTAGACGGAAGTTGCCTGTGTCTCAACTGATAGACAAAGGTAATAATAGATGTCAACCATCTGGAAAGAGTAACCTTCGATACCGGAACCCCTTTCTTTCCTGCAGCATAAGAGAGAAAGAGCTGGTCTGACTTTCTGAGTTGTTTTGTCCTGTCTAGATAATACCGTAATTGGCGATGAACATCTAATGAATGTAATTTCTGTTCAGCCCTGTTGGCATAATCTGGGAAGAAGACAGGCAAGTCAATGGAGTGGTTTAGATTTGTTTCCGAGGACACTTTCGGTAGGAAGGAAGGGTTTGCTCTGAGAGTTACCCTCTCTTTGTGAAAGACCAAATAAGGGGGACGGACCGACAAAGCTTGAAGTTCCGATAGCCTTCTGGCAGATGTTATGGCTACTAAAAACAGAGTTTTCCAAGAAAGAAGCTTGAGGGAGCAAGAAGCTGCAGGTTCAAAGGGAGGCAGAATCAATGAGGTTAGAACTAAATTCAAATCCCATTGTGGAGGTACATCTTTAACTGGAGGTCTAAGCAAAAAGATGCCCTTGAGGAAGGCTTTACAAAGTTTGTGGGACATAATATTTGCTTCTGAGAGCCCAACATGAAAATTAGCAATGGCCGCTAATTGTACCCTGATGGTGGCCAAAGATGACCCTGAATGAAAAAGCTCCGCCAGAAAATCTAGAACCTTATGAATGGGTGCATGGAGAGGATCTAGGGACTTAGTTTGTGCCCAATGCGAAAAACGCTTCCATTTACTCGCATACGTCTTCCTAGTATTGGACTTATGGGAAGCTAGAATGATATCACGAACAGGAGGAGAAATAAGGGGAAGCCTGGCTAAGGCTGGAAGTAGAGCAACCAAGCTGTGAGGTTGAGGGAATGAAGAGACTGATGCAGCTTGCCCGTGAGATGGACCAACAGATCCGGAAGGGGTTCCAGATGCCAAGGCTGTTCCAGTAGGTAACTGTGCAGAAACGGAAACCATACCTGTCAAGGCCAAAACAGGGCAATGAGGATCATTTTGGATCTCAATGCGGTTGCTTTCTGAATTAATTGCGGGATCAATGGCAAGGGAGGAAAGGCATATAGAAGACCCCGGGGCAATCGTGAACAAGAGTGTCTCTGGGGGGATGGCCTGGTAGAGGAAAGAGTGTGAAGAAGTCGAGGCACTTGATGTTTTGAGGAGTTGCGAAAAGATCGCAGCAAGGCTGGCCCCACTTCTGAAATATTCTGTCTGCTACCACTTGATTTAGAGACCACTCGTGAGGCATGAGGATAGTTCTGCTCAATCTGTCCGCTATGACGTTGGACTTCCCGGGGATGTGCGTTGCTATCAGAAACCATTGAGAGGAAATCGACCATTGCCAAAGTCTGAGTGCTTCTCGACATAGGGGGTAGGACTTTGTTCCGCCCTGCTTGTTTATGTACCACACTACAGACATATTGTCCGTTTGAATTGCTATAGTCCCTGTGGGAAGAGAGCTCTGAAGGGCTTGCAACGTCAAAAGCACCGCCCTCATCTCCAGGACATTTATGTGCAAGTGGCGTTCTGATTGTTGCCATGTGCCCTGGACCGTCCTGCCCTGATAATGCCCCCCCACCCGATCAGGGAGGCATCCGTTGTCACCGTGGCAACTGGGGGGGGAGAACAAAGGGTCTGCCCTGAAAAAGCTGAGGGGAAACCATCCACCAGGAGAGATGATTCTTGCAAGAAGGGGTTATCAAAATATTGTGAGTCATTGGTAGCTGTTGAAAGGACCACTGAGAAAACAGCATCCACTGAAGGAGCCCCATGTAGAAGCGGGATAATGGGAGTAGAAGAATCGCCGCTGCCATGAAGCCTAACGCTTTCAATACTAGCTTGACTTGAACTCTGTTGGGCTGAAACAGGGACTGAACATTCCGCCTTATGTCTGTCACTCTCTGAGGTGGTAATGTTGCAGACATTTCTGTGGTGTTTAATACGGCGCCTATAAAGTTTATACATTGACAAGGAGGACTTTGCAAAATTTATAGAATTACCTAGACTGTTGCAAAGTTGAATAGTGTAATCCCTGGCCATTATAAGATGCTGCTTGGTGGTAGCGGAAATGAGCCAGTTGTCTAGATATGGAAACACCTGGAATCCTTTTTGTCTCAGGTGAGCCATGACCACTGCCAAGCATTTGGTGAACACCCGGGGGGCTGTGGTGAGACCAAAGGGCAGGGTTCTGAATTGAAAATGACTGGCTCCCAGCCGGAAGCGGAGAAACCTCCTGGAGCGCCTGTGTATCTTTATATGATAGTACGCGTCCTGGAGGTCTAAGGAGCACATCCAGTTGTCTCTGCCCAAAAAGGGTAGAATGGACTGCAGTGTTACCATCCGAAATTTTGTCTTTTGTACAGAGTTGTTCAATCTGCTGAGGTCCAAAATGGGTCTCCAGTCTCCAGTCTTTTTTGGTACCAAAAAGAATCTGGAGTAGATTCCGGATCCTAGCTGATCTGCTGGGACTGCCTGGATGACTCTTTTTGTTAACAGCTTTTTTATTTCTAGCTGAGCCTGACCCCTTTGTGTGGGTGGTACGTCTGGTAGGGGTCTTGGCGGTTGTACCGGAGGGGAAGTGAAGGGAATTTTGTAACCCTCGGATATGATCTTCTGTACCCATGTGTCTTGGGAGAGGGATTGCCAGGCTTCCGGGTACAGAGATAATCTTCCCCCGACTGCCTCCGAAGGCGGACAGTCGGGCAGCTTCTCAGGGATGCTGAAAGGGCTGGTCAGGAAAAGATTCCCTGGAACCCTGGTTCTGTGGACCCCCTCTGCCCCTAGGGCGGCGTCTGTTATTTTTCCCCCCTCTGCCTCTAGGGGGAAATTCACCACGTGCGGCAGGCGCGACTCCCTGTGGTTTGCGGAACCACATCTTTCCACCTCTCTGTCCCTTAGGATAAGGTCTAGAAGGTGTGGAAAATTGGACTCCCACGGCAGAGAGAGTCTTACCATCTTGCTCGCATCTGGTGAGGGTATTCTTCACCTGAGGTCCAAACAATTCTGAACCATCAAAGGGGGTGTTGGTGAAGGACGCCTTGAAGGGATCGGCAAAGTTACAGAGTCGCATCCAAGCGTGACGTCTCAACGCAACACCTGTGCCAGCGGCCCTACTCGCTCCATCGGCTGCGTAAGAGATAAGCCGCATGGAGGAGTTAACAATGGAGTTCAGGGTGGCCAGCTGGGAGTTTATCTTGTCCTGATACCCCGCAGCAGAAGGATCCTGTACCGTTTCACTCAGCTCTTTGAGCAGGTCTCTCTGAAGGCGGGTGAAATGACATAAATAGTTCAGCGATCGCATAGTAAAGGTCGCTGAAGCAAATGTCCGCTTGCCATACCTGTCCATAGTCCTGGACTCTTTGTTAGGAGGATGAATGGGTACAGAAGGATCAGCCAACTCCTCCTTAGTGGCTGCTGCTACTACCATAGCATCAACTGAAATGCCTTTGGTGAGAAAGGACTTGTCCTCTGGTGCAGAAATAAATTTAGAAGGCCTCCTAGGGGTAGGTTCCATTGAATCAGGAGCTGCCCACGCCTTTCTAGCCACTACCTCCATTAGTGGGTCGAAAGGGGGAGACACCCAGGAGGTGGAAGGGCGAGATCCAAAAGCGTCAAGGTAAACCGACTCGTCCTCGGAAGGTTTAAGAATGGACCAATTTCCCCTCTGTATTAGGATCTCTAGGATGTCTGAAAAAGAGACATCCTCAGAGGGGGATCTGGGGGAACCCTCCGACTCATCCAAGTCGGTGTCTGACGTGACAGACTCGGGGGAGTCTATGTGCTTCCTCTTGCACTTTCGTTTCCTAGGGGTTTCCCCTGAAACTTCAGGGGAGCCCTCGGAAGAGGAGGAGACACCCAAGGTGGGTACCCTACTCTTCGGATCTCTGCTGTCAGATATAGGAGGGTGGCCAGAGACCGTAACAGGCACTGTAGAGGGAGGAGCTGCAGAACCTAACCTTGGAGTGGACACTGGGCCCAGCACACTCCTCATCACCTTGAAGGCTCCCCTATCAGATACCAAAGGTAGTCCCGGCTTCGAAGAGACCGGAACCACCCCCGGCACCGACAGAGAAGGCTCCGAGAATGATGTCGGGGCCGAACTAACCAGAGCCGAAGCTCCGAGAGGGAGAGCGGGGTCGGACAAGGGTCTGATGCCACTCGCCCCCTCAGAGCTGACAATGGAGTCCCAGCGCCCGGACCTCTCCACGGACAGAACCAATGAAGAGGTCGGAGCCAATGACACCGAAGCCGAAGGTGGGAGTATCGGCTCCGACGTGGGTAAGGTTACGGTTCCGACAAACTCCGGCTCCGAACTCGAGAGGTGAGTCGGAGGAGGAATCGATGGCGGTACTGAAGGAGCCACAGTCTGGTGAGATGGGCTCTGGAGCATTTGGGCTAGTGCCTGAGATTTTATGAGCCTACTGACCACCCTCTCGATGTCGTGATCGGAGAGCCTGGATGACTAAATGAGTGAGTCCTATGACTCCGCTCCGATAGGAGAGGGGATCTCGGAGCCGATCGGACGGAGTCTATCGAGGGGGATCTAGAGCGCTTGCGCGCTGGGGTCGGCTCCGATGCTGGTTTCGGAGCGGATACCACTTTACCCACCTCGGATCCGGATAAAACCGATGTCGGAGCCATCTCGATAACGACAGCCCTCGACTCAGAAGCGGGAGCCGAGGGTTTAGCGGTTTTTGAAGACTTCCCCGAGCCAGACTTGGACGGGGAATCATCAGGCTTTAACAAGCCCCTTAGGATGAGCTTATTACGCCTCTCCTGCAGGACTCTTGAACTAAACCCGTGACAGACGGAACAAGAGTCCTGCAGGTGTAAAGGCCCCAAGCAATAGACACAAGACATTTTCTGACAGCACGAGTCACACTTTTTGAATCCCGAGACCTTAGTGTCTTTGGACATAGTCCTAACCACAGTAAACACAGTCAGTCCACACACACAATCAACTTAAAATTAGGAAAGTTAAGGGAACTGACTAAAACCCACACACACAGTTAACTAGAGAAGGGAAAAAGGGCTACAAAAAAAAAAGGTTGCACAATTAGTAGGGACCTAAACAATGGTAACTAACTGGAGAAACTACCTGAAATTTTAGTTAAATAGAATAAATCTCTTACTGACCTGAGCCGGTAAAAAAAGACAACCTCGCAGCGAAGCGGCAAACGAGATCAGGGGAGTTAGCGCATGGTATTGTGGGTTATAGGGCTGCCTCGAGCCGGTAAAAATAGCTCTCGAGCTATAGTATAGGCCGAGTCGGAGCCGAGGACTGGCTCCGAACCCATCCAGCAAGAATGAAGGCGAGAATGACAACTTAACATCAGAAGATAATTCAAGGTTAAGAAGCTAAGGGGTGGGCCTTCCCCAAACAATCTCACTGTACTCAGTAGAATGAGCTGATGCGATGGGCCTGGAAGGATTGTCCAATATAAAATTTATAGTAACAGGCGGGCAAGCAAAAGCCACAAAGTTCTAAGAATACAACAACATTAGGGCAGGTGGGAGGGTAAAATATAATGGAGATAGCCACTGATCAGAACAGAAGTTAACTGTTCTGTTCCCTAAGACAGAGAAATGTTTAACACACACAAACTTGCAACATTTAGCACAGAATTATTAAACATCACTAAAATTAATTTTATTTTTATTTTACATTTGTTGACCGGGCTAGTCTGACTGGATACATGTCCATTTTCAGCAGAGGCCCGAGGAGAAAAGCTCCACTATATACTAGTAAATAATAATAACAAAAAAATAGCACAATAAGATACAAATTATAAGCATGTAGAGAACTATTCCCATGCAGCATAGTAACAGTGCAAAAGCAAATTAACAAAACTATAACATACGGGGAGGATTTCTATTTCCAAATTCTTTGCAAGAGTAGGAATAGTACAATCAAAAAAGAAAGTATTAACTCACACAAGACTGTATTCAACTATTTACAGTATTAACAATTTTTGATAAACGTTTAGTGCCAGGGCACTAGTTTTAAGAAGCAGATTTGTACAGCTGGGAGCAACATGTAGAGTTAGATAAAAGGTGAGATGACAGGTTGCAGTAATATGACAGTATAAAGGTTGCAGTAATATGACAAGTAAAAGTAGTATCCAAGTGGATGGTGGGTGAGCTACAGAGGAGGGGTAGTAGTAGTGATAGTGACAAGTAGAAGAGTAATGGAGAGAGCTGAAAAGAGAGTTGGATGCTGAGGTCAGTCAGGATTCGAGCAAGGGCATAGCCAGTGAGATTTAAAATAGTTCCTTAGTTGTTTCTTGAAAAGTTGTGATGAGCCTAGAGTGGTCAGTTCTAAGGGAAGTTTATGGCATTTGTAAACAAGGAGTCGCCAGCTTTGTTGTGCGTTTTGAGAGTGGCTACTAGTAGTTTGTTAGCTGAGCAAAGGGAAGTAACAGTTAGTTACAGTTGTTAAAACAGTTAGAACAAGTGCAAAAAAATATACATATATCAGCTTAGTATTTCCAGATGGATACAAAAGCAGTACAACTCCAAGCGAGCTCTGGAATAAAAAAACAGTTAAGCCTGACGAAGTTTAGTACTACTGGCTGCCAAAAATGCAATAAATAGAAAATGGAAATCAAAGTCTAAACCAGCCAAAACTGAAGTACTGAACACTGTAAAGGAGGTAAATGATCTGGAGGGGGTATCTTTTAGAAAATGGAGCAAATTACATACAAACAAATGAAATTTGTGGGATCACTACATGCAGAACAGTATTCAGGAGACGAAGTAGAAGTTACACGAAGCCAGGTTTTAAGCAGTTTAAGTGATACTAGAGTGAATGAAAGTGATTAAACTGTATACTGCATGAAAATAAGAAAGGCAATGTTATTATGGTTTGTTTTCCTTTATTTTCTATTACTGTATATGTACTTGTGTATTTTTTTTTTTTTTACAAAATATGTTTGATAAAGGTGTTTAAGAAACAAATGTAAAAATACAGCAATTGTGCATGAACAAAAGTCATAACTAAGTAAACCTGCACAAGTGGAAATATTCTGTGGAGATATATATACTAAGCACCAAGATATTTAAGAATATATTTAACAGGCAAAACCACAAAAAGATGAGCACTTTCATCCTACTGTATAATGAAGGACTTCATCAGAATAAATCACACAGTTTATAACTACTTTTATATCTTCTTGAGTTAATTAATCTCTTAAAGTTACAGCAACTTTGTCCACTCGGTGGAAAAAAATGCTGAATTTTAAAATACAAACGGACCTCGAGGGAAGTACATATACAGTAATGTAAAAAACATCCTGTGAAATAAAAATAAAAAAATAATAATAGTAGTAAAATATTGCATAGACACAACGTAAAGATGAAATTAAAGTAAAATCTAAATTAAACATCCATGGCTTTCATGAACAAAAAATGAAATGTATATTGTAAAATTTTTGCAAAACAAGTTGAAAATATTTACAAATATTTACAAAGAGTGTATGTATGAAAAAGTAAAAACACATTTACTAATGTAATCTAAGACAACTAAGAAAGAGCACAAGTTACAATTTAGCCACCAGCATATTTAATACTGAGGCTAATGAAATCTGTTCATTTAAACTAGGGGATTGAGAAGCACTGAGCCTGATCTGCCACAGCAATTCTTTATACTCTAGGGTTAGGCTTAACTGTTTCCAAAATACAAAATAAGACCTTTACAAAACCACTGCATACAACTGAGTGCTTGTACAATTCATTACTTACCCCCCGCTTCAAAGTGTCATAGCAGTGTCTGTATATTCTTTTCCTAATGCCCTTTCAGTTTTCCCTACATATAGAAACTCTCACAAAATACTCGAGACAGATCCAATAGCAGTATGAGCAAGGGGTCTCACAAAAAAGAATTTACAGTTGTATTTAGATATGTGACTGATACATGTAACTCCATATGAATTGCAGAAGGTGTCAATTCCAGGCACTTTTGGCTAACATCAAGGATGACTTTAATCATACTTTGACTTAGGAATGGGATCCATTCCTGTCATGACATTTTATATATATATGTTTTATATACATACATACATATATATATATATATATATATATATATATATATGTTGTTGTTGTGTCTTTCGGCTTTTCCCGGTTAGGGGTCGCCACAGTGGAACTCCGGTCCGCTAATGATTGGCAGTGGATTTTTACGTGCCATGTTGCCAGCCCTGGTGCACAACCTTCAACGAAGGTATGCCCATTCACGCATATCTCCACACAGAAGATGCTCTAGCTGAGAATCGAACAGGACGTTTTACTGTGAGGCGACAACGCTACCGCAGCACCAACACCACAGTTTCCTATTATATATATATATATATATATATATATATATATATATATATATATATATATATACACACACACACACATATATATATATATATATATATATATATTATATGAACACTGTCCACAATGTATACACTTCTGCATGACCTTCTTATTACATTCCTTACTATCCATGCTTATAGGTTTCCTAACTAGGTTTTTTTCTTCCCACTAGAGCTGAAACAGAATCACTGGCCTTGAAAATATATCCAGATTTTGGAAATTATTTATTTATTTTTTTAATTTCTCCAAATCTTTTGGGTTTCTAATACCATGACGGGAATGGACTCCATTCCTAAGTCAAAGTACGATTAAAGTTCATGAAATTAGTATTGTTTCAATCTTTGATGTCAGCCAGAAATGATCTATACAGCACCCGCAATGTGCCCAGTAATGACTCCTTCTGCAATTTGTATGGAGTTACATGTACTGGTTACATATCTAAATATGACTGTAGATTCTTTATTTATAAGACCCGTTGCTCCTACTACTATGGGAACTGTCTGGGTATCTTTCTTCTACATTGCTCTCATTTCTGCCTGCAAATCCTGATATTTTATGACTGTGTCTCTCTGTATGCAAGACACTGTGCCACTGGGTGTGGCAATTTCAATGATCAATGCTACTTTTGTCTTCCTTTCATGGACCACTGTATCCAGTTTTCTAGCATCTATCTTTTGAACTGCTGGTAATGGGTGATCCCACCTGATGTAGACTTCATCATTTTCTATGATGCTTTGTGCCTCGTTTCCTGTATTTTTCAGCCACTTCAGTACCACAATGTTTGCACAATCCCCAGTGCAACAGTCTTGCCACATTATTGTGCCTTTCAGTATATAGTCCTTCTGACATTAGTATGTCACAGTCAGCAACAAGGTGTGCAACTATTTTCAGTTCTGTTTTACAAAACCTACATTTATCTGTTTGTTGCACATGTTCAATGGACTTTGTAAACCACTGTGTATATAGCCTACTATCCTTGGCTGCCAATATTAACCTTTCATCTCTTGGTTTGATTTCACATCTCCTTAACCATTCCTGCGTTCGTTCCTGATCAACATGAGGTTCTTCCAGACGTTTTCTATACTTGCAACTATATTTATACATTTTCTACATTTCTTGCCTTCTCGTCTAATCCTTCAGCTTATATTCCTTCTGGTTTTTTTTTGGCACATTCAGTTGCTGCCTGATTTTTATCTACTTATGGCTTGATTTCCATTCCTGATTGACACCGATGCTTCTGCTAGACTAAGCAGGGAACTCATCTTAGATTTATTCTCCTCATGTTTCAAAACTTTCACTACATTTGGGTCTTATGAGGTCAGCAGATTTGCGTACAGTCTCACAATTACAGAGATATATGTAATCAATTTTAAGCAGGCCCATACCTCCTTTGGAACGAGGAATATATGTTGGTATGCAATGATTTTTATAAATCATTTGGTGAGCATGAAGCATCCTTTTTGTTTTCCTGTCTAATCTATTCAACAAAGTTTGGGGCCAGTCAATCACTCCAAAACTGTAAGTTAGGACAGGAAGAGCAAATTGGTTCACTGCTTGAATTGTGTTCCTAAATGTCAATGCTGTTTTCAGGATTAATTTACGTTTTCTAAAGTATTCCTTACTAAATTTTATTCATATTTGTTCATGTTTTATTGTTGACCCTTCATCAATTCCCAAATATTTATACAATCCCTCTTGCTCAAGTTCTTTTATATCACATTCTTGTCCCAAACTGATGTTTTCTTGGTGCTGCAGTTTTTCTGCTTTAAATGTTGCGTTTGCACATTTATCAAGACCAAGTGGCATTCTTATATAATCTGAAAAAGTTTTGACAACTTGCAGTTGTACTTTCACTTCCCCATCTGATAAGCTATACAGTTTTAAATCAAGTCTTCACACACTGTTGTTTTTTAGGAGCCAAATTACAGCCATGGCCTAAGCTGTTAAATAGACAGCTTAATGGAGTAAGGGTAAAACAAAATAGCAGCTGTGACAGACAGTTACCCTGGAATATTCCCCGTTGAATTTTTATCCCTGGAATAATAACTGGTCCTTTATTATGGCTTAATTGCAAAGTGGTCTGCCACTGTTTCATGATCACTGTAATATAGTCAATCAGTGTAGGATGTACCTTATGCATTTTTAAGCACTCTTTTATCCATGAATGTGGGATACTATCAATTGCTTTTTGTAGTCAATCCAAGCCATACTTAAGATTCTTCCCCTTTTTACAGTTCTCCACTATGACTTTATTTAACAAAAAATGATCCTTTGTTCTATATGACTTTCTTTTATTGCCCCTTTGTTCTATTGCCATAATTGAGTTTTCCTCTAAATGACTGCAAACTCTATCGGCATCAATTCCAATGTATAGTTTATACGTCGTCGGAAGGCAAGTTATTGGTCTATAATTTTTTGGGTAACTTGCAGGTTCACTCTGAAGTAGGAGCATTGTTTTTCCTGGTTGGTGTCTGTTTGGGGTGCGCACACAAATAGTCCTTACTCATGCCTAAATCTAATACTTTTAATCAGACGTTAGGTACTGCATCTGGGCCTGGGGTTTTCCAATTAGAGGTTTTTCTTAACTTTGCTTCGATGTCTATAGCTGTTACTTCAACCCATTTCATATCCTGTACCTTTAAACTTCTTATTCTTTCTTTTACTTCTTCCATCCATTTAGTTTCTTTGTTATGTCCCACAGGATCTTCATACATACTTCTCCAAAATGTATCTATGTCTTCTTTTTTTGGTGGTCTTTCAATTCCTTTTACCTTGTTTCCCAATTGTCTGTAAAACCTTTTTGAGTCATCAATAAATTGCTTATTTTGTACTTTTCCTTTATATTTATCTGCATATCTTCTAAGTTTTTCCACCCGTGCTGAGATTTTTAGTTTATTTGCGATAGTGCAAGATAGATCCTGATCTGTTCTAATGCTGCGCATTTATTTTATCATGTCTATCTTTCTAAGTATTTTTGTTGATCTGTTCCCTCTTCTATACTCTCCTAACAGTGACACTTCTTGTCTTAACGGCTTTACAGTTTTCTCTATTCGATACTTCCATGAATGTATTCAATTTCTCCCCTTCCTTTCCTTCACTAGCCTGTGTTCTTATGGTAGAACTTTCTAAGTTATTAATTTAGCTGCACAGTAATATGTTTACTTCTTTTATATTGCATGGATGTCTATGGACACTTCTAATTACTGTGTTCATTTGTTTTATCAAACTTCTGACTTTTTGGGTTTTATTGACCTTCTGCAGTCTATTTCTTTCATTGATCTTAATATGTCTATCTCTATTAAATCAAGCAACTCTTCTCTTTGCTCATTTTCTTCTAAACTGAGGACACATTTTTGTTTTCCATTTCCTGCGGTCATTCTATAGAAAGTTTTACAGCACCTTCTTGTGGCACATTCTCTTCAATTTCATCCTGAGCCATAGGTTGCTCTGTCATATGGGAACTCACTGCCCTATCACTCCTCAACATTGACTGCATCAGAGTTTCCACAGTTTCCTGTTCCTTCCCTTGCTGTCCATCTTCAAGTGAACATTTACACTGGTATCCTGTGGAAGGCTCCAAAATATCTTCATATGGCACCTGACCAATTGCTTCCCATTCTACTGGTTTCCCATTAATATGGATGTCCATTGCTTTATCCTGTTGTGGTGCTTTCTGAATGAGATTTTCTACACTGAATCATTCACTTCACAGGTACTCCATAACTTCAGTTTCTATTTCTTTAACTTCTCCATTATTAATCTTCTTTTCTACTTTTCCTCTTTATCTTCTTTTTGTATTGTAAAGTTTTCCATGTCCAGATTCCTTTGCCTGTATTTCTCTTCAAATACCTTTGGTGCTGCTCTTTTTGTATTGAATAGTTTTTTCTCCTTTGCACAGACATTGCACCATATTAAATCTATTTTTCTTTCCCATGTCCATATTTCTTCTTCAGATATCTCCTGACCTTCTTAGTTTACTAATCTTCTTTTCTACATTCCCTCTCTGTGATACCATTTTTTATTGTGAAATTTTCCATATCTGGGTGCCTTTGCTTGTATTTCTCTTCGAATTTCTTTGGGGCTGCCTTCATTATATTGATTAATTTGGCTTTCACCTTTGCATAAATATTGCATCATATCAAATCTCTCTTTCTTTTCCATGTCCATATTTCTTTTTATACTTTTTGTTGCTTATATTTTCCTCAGAAGCTTCTTTTTCCAAACAGATCAAAGTTCCTTGGTCTATCCACTGTTTTTCACAAATCTGTTGTATTAATGAACATAAACTTTTTTTTGAAGCTTCTGTCTGGAAATTATGAGCTTTTTGCATAATAGTAACAATACATAAAGTCTTTCTTATCCTCAATAGTCCACTCTATCGTCTTTATGGCTCTTCTTTGGCCTATCAGTTTTTGTGATTATTGTGGACTGCTACTTCCTTCTACAACAGGGGGGCCCATACTCCTCCTGGGCCTGGCCTAGCCCCATTGTAGGAATGTTTCCGTATTTTGAGGATTCTATCCAGTCATATTTTCATCCTAGCACCAGTGTGCCTACCAGGATTGGGCACTTTTTTATCCTGAGTCTTGTGCACCCAGCTATCTTTTTTAATTTTGACCTACTTCTGTCCATGAGCTTGGTGAGATTTTGAGAAAAACAGGGTCTACCTCATGAAGGTACTCAACAATACTTGAGGATGAATTCAATTTCAGCAATACAACCCTCCTTTGCTTGCTGACTTCTCTCTCCATTCGTACCCATATCATCTCTTCATTCTTCAACATCTAAATTGTACTGTAGGATTAAGGCACTATCAAACTTTTTTTCAGTTCCAGTTGTAGGGGTTGTTGTTTTAATATTATCATCACATGCTATAAACCAATCCTAATAAGGGGGAGAACAATTCTTTCTCCTAAAATGAATCTCATTACTTGTTTGTGTCTTTCGGCTTTTCTTGGTTAGGGGTCGCCACAGCGCAACTCCGGTCCGCCAATGATTGGTAGTGGATTTTTACGTACCGGGTTACCAGCCCTGACACACAACCTTCAACGAAGGCATGCCCCATTCACGTATGCCTCCACACAGAAGATGCTCTAGCTGAGAATCAAACAGGGCAACGTCTTGCTATGAGGCGACAACGCTACCGCAGCACCACCACCGCAAAAAATGAATCTCATTACTAATTTCTAAAATTAATTTCTTATGATATCCTCTCTCTAAGGACATGTCTATTCATTTTTTGCTGCCCTAAGTAAAAATATTTTCATCCAAAACCATCCTGGCTAATCGGATAACTTGTCATTTCACCAAACCCTTTTTCAACTTATAAGGATGAAAATACAGATAACTATTGCTAAATGTTGGCTTTCTGTAAATAGTGGAGGAAAAGCAACCATCCAGGTTGTAGATCATTGTGTCCAAGTAATTAACATTGTCCTTATTAACTCAAGAAGTGAATTTCAAAAATTCTATGATTTTGTGTAGGTACTGAATAAAGGCTTCTAGAGTTTCATGTGAGCAATTCCAAAAGACAAATATATCATTCAGTTATCTTACATATAGTGTACAAAGTTTAGAATATTTAGAGTTGAAGACGTTATTTTTCCCATGAGTACATAACTAGGTTTGCAAATATGGGAGAGCAAGATGCACCCAAGGCAACTCCTCTTAACTGTTTATGTTTTATCTTTGAAAAAAAAATTAACTATTACCCAAAATAATTTCTTTACAGTCCATAATGACTCTTACTTCATTGTTGATTATAAATTCAAAGCCTAAAAGTGCTTTATGGAATAACTCCAGGCCTTCCTTTAGTGCAATACAGGTACTGGTTTTCAAAATTTAGATATAGAAAAGCCCACAATAAACTGATCAAATTTCCTTAAAGGTTTTGTCCAATGTAAATAAAAATGTAACTGATGATGAACATTTAGCAAATGCAAAGTATATTCACTCTTGTTCAAAACATTTGGGAACAGTGAAAGATTTATGGACTGATTAGGAAGAAAGGAGGGAATGGTTTTCAGGGACACTATGTCCTTGTGAAAAATCAGGTAGGGAGGTTTTAAGGATAGGGCTAAAAGCTTGGACATTCTTCTAGCAGAAGTGATTGCCACCAAAAATAAAGTCTTCCATAATAAAAACTTCAGATCACCCTATCAGGTTCTAATGGGGACTCAGTCAAAGCCTATAGCAGAAAAGTAATATCCTATGGAGGGACTGGACTTCTAAACCAAGAATGTAATAGAAAGGTACCTCAGAGGAAAGCTTTGGAAAATCTGAAAGATGCAATAGGCATATGATTCCCTCCATGTGGAAAGTGGATACTGCAGCTAACTGTGCCTATATACAAGAATAGCTGGCTCCACATTGGAAAAGGTGTAAGAAGAATTTCAAACTTGCTGAAGAGGGGCTGACAAAGGGTTAGTATTTTTTCCAATCACCCAAATAGAAAATCCTTTCCACTTGCTCTTACAAATTTTCTTAGTTGAGAGTTTTTGGGAAGAAAGCAAAATGTGTGGACCTGCAGATGAAAACCTGGACTGTTGAACCATCACTGGAATTGGAGAAACCATACGGTCGTTTTGAGGGACTGAATGCTAAGGCGAGTAGACGCTAACAAGTGAGTTAAAAGATCTTGGTCTAAGTCCTGCACCAGGCAGGGTGGACTAGATAAGGCAAGAAGAAGGGAAAACAGACTTGTTAAGGCCAATAAGGGGTATGAGGATAACTGTGACCTTCACTGCAGATGCTTTCAGATGAAACTTTGGAATCAAAGACATTGGCGGAAAGCCATAAAGGAGTCTCATGGGCCAAGGGAGCATTAAAGCATCTCTGGGTGACACTCTCTATCTGGCAACTACTGCAAAGAACATGTTGCATTTGGTGTTGTGGGGAAAGGTGAAATAGTTGCAACAAGGTCAGCTGTGTTACAAATGGATTGAGGGAGCACTTGTGAGGTAGCAGGACAGACCTGCTCAACCTTTCCTCAATGATACTGGATTCCCCACCACACTCTCATGGCCTCTTAACACAAGGGATAAGGTCTCATTCCTCCATGTTTGTTGATGTACCAGACAACTGCTATGTTGTCTTTCTGAATAGATATCACACCCAGAAGGAGAGAGTGTCCAGAAAGGCATACAACACTAGGACTTCTCTCATCTCCAATATACTGATCTGAAAACTGACCTCTCTTTGAGACCAAGTGCCTCTGACTGTCTCTTCCAGATAATGCCCCCTCAACCAGTTGGGAAACATCCATGGTCACTGTGGCTTGGGTGAAGGAAGAATGAAAGGACCTCCCGGTAGAACATGTGGAGATTCTACCCCCACCACTGTATGTGATCTCTGCAAGTGTTTGTTAGGATCACTGGAAAAGATATGGGTTGATTCCTGACTGACCACTGAAGAACCAGAATCCACTGAAGAATCAGTATGTAGAATCTGGCTAATGGTACTAAAGTTATGGAGGCTGTCACAGAGCCTAGAAGGTGAAGAATTAGTCCTGCTGGAGGCTTATGTTGTGATAAGATTCCTGACTGACCACTGAAGTACCAGAATCCACTGAAGAACCAGTATGTAGAATCTGGCTAGTGGCACTAAAGTTATGGAGGCTGTCATGGAGCCTAGAAGGTGAAGAATTAGTCTTGCTGGAGGCTTCTGTTGTGATAAGATTTCTTGTCTTACTGATTAAGAGATGTACTTCTTGATTGAGGGAGTTTTACTATCTAAAGTCTTGTGTCCAAAAGTGTTCTGATGAACTCTAGAGACTGGACTGGTTGTAGCCTGAACTTTTCCAAACACTTGGTAAACATCCAGGCAGCTGTGGTGAGACCCAAAGGACAGAGCTCTGAATTAGTAATGACTGGCTCCCAGATGGAAGTGAAGAGATTGAAGTGAAGGTACGTCCTTGAGTGTCTGTACATCTTTATGTGACAGTATGCATCCTGAAGATCTATTGAGCACATCTATTCATTCTTCCTCAGTAATACAAGAATGGACCCAATTATGACCATCCAGAATTCTGTTCATTTCGCAAACTTGTTCAAGTGACCTAGGTCCAAAATTGACCTCAGGTCCCATTTTTCTTTGCCACTAAAAGAATCTTGAGTAAATTCCAGATCCCCTCTCGACTGGAGGGACCTCTTGGATGACTTGATTTATCAGAAGCTTCCTTATTTCTGAAGCTGCTTCTCCCATTTGTCAGGGTGGAACATCGAGAATTCCCTTGGGGGATGAAGAAAGGGTGTTGAAGTGTCTGAAATAGCCTCTGGTTATGATCCTCTGCACCCATTTGTCTTGAACGACAGACATCTAGGCTGATGAGTGTAGAGTAAGTGCCCCTTCACTGCCGCTAGAGTGCAACAGTTGTGCAACAATTCAGGAACGCTGGAAAGGCTTCTCCACGACAGGACTCACTGAAGCCTTGGTTTTGGTGGGCCTCCTCTGTCCCTTAGGCAACATCTATTATAAGAATTTCCCCATCTGCCTTGGTGAGCTCTTTCTCCAAGGTTTCTCCAAGACAGGACTCACTGAAGCCTTGGTTTTGGTGGGCCTCCTCTGTCCCTTAGGCAACATCTATTATAAGAATTTCCCCATCTGCCTTGGTGAGCTCTTTCTCCAGACATGTTAAATGCAAAGTCCTGGGATTTAATTCAACAAATTCTCTCCCCTCCCTTCTGGTTCCTGCAGAAAGTCCTTTGATGGGTAGAGAACTTGATCCCTATGGTAGATAGGAATTTACCATCTTTCTCACTTCTTCAGATAGTCTCTTTAACTTTGTGACCAAATACAGTTAATCCTTCAAATAAGTTAATAGGTTCATAAGTGTATACTAGGCTACTGGCCACTAGTGCCATTATAAGCCTAGCCATGCAACCCAAATGTATCCCACAAGTTATTATGTTTTAGAAGTTATTCTGAATGAGCCATGTTAGCTATGGTATTATTTAATGGTTGCCTCTGTCCATAAGGGACACAAGTGCCAGAGCTGGGGTGAATTTATGATTTCCCATCCACTGGCCCAGGTTAAGCTTCAATAGGGTTAGGGAAGAACTGTGCTTCATATGGATGGGAAGTCTATTTCAGAGAATGTGAATTTGCTGAGATACATATCTGTCCCTCCAACATGAGGCACTGATGAAGTGTTTCTTGAAATGCTCTGCAAAAGCGCACAGTCACATGCAGGTGTGTCTTCTTATGGAAATGCCTCTGGCAGCGGTTCTAGACACACCCTCTGTACCATTAGATATAAGGCATATAGAGGCATTGGATACTGACTGTATGGTAGCCAACTGTGAATCAGTGAACTATATTTGATCCAGAGTCAAATTCCCTGGGAGAGAATTGGTGATTTCCTTTTCCATACCCCTCTGGAAATGAGTGATGTGTGCCAAGTAATTGCGTTCTCACTGAAAAAGTAGATGAGGTGTACAGTCACTCCCCAAATCTGTCCTATATATGTGACTACCTATTTGATGGATAGAGAAACTTTCTACTGCATGGTCCTTCTTAGTGGGTGCCACCACTACCACAGAATCTATGGCAGGACCCTTGCTCCACTGAGGACAGTCTTTGGGAGCAACCAACAACATGTTGGGCTTTTTAGGGATAGATACAGCTGTGTCTGGTTCCCTCCATGCCTAGGAAGAGATTAAGTCTATCATTTTGTCAGCAAAGAAATCCAGTCCATCCAAGAAGTAGATGGGCTGCAAATGAAAGCCTCAAGAAAAACCGAGTCTTCCACTGAAGGCACCTGGGAGGACTAACCCCATTTCTGTGTGAGAAATTCAAGAATTTCTTCAAAACAAGATGTCCTCAACAGGGGATCTGGGAGAATCTTCTCCCTCATCTAAATATGCATCAGTGGTCAGGGATTCCTCTGGGGAATCCAAGTGTCTCCTCTTACACATGTGCTTCTTGTAAACTTCTTCTGTAGGTTGTTCAGGAGAGGACTCAAAAACTGATATTGATTCTCTTGGGAGGTCAGACTCAAAGCTCCTACAAACTGGTTGTCCTGGGTGGATCAGGACAGGAGGCTGTAGACCATGAGAAATCCTATGGAGGAGGGTTGTATCTGGTTCCACAGCATTACAATACTCTCTAGGCTGACAGAGTACTCTCTCAAAAGCCTTGAATGCTGAGGTCAACACTGATTTAGGAAGCATCGCTGTTGGAGCCAAAACTCTCAAAGGTGGCTCAATCCTAGAAGCCATTTGGCCTGGATCCAAGGCTGTCACCAGAACTGAACTATCAAGAGACAATGCCCCTAGAAGGAGGAAAAGATCCAAAGACCTCAGATCTGACCCTCCCTGTAGGAGTCAACACCAATAGTTTGGTTCCAAGACTTCAGTCTCCAGAGCTGTGGACGAGGGTAAGGTGGTCCACACAGCCTATCTGGACCTCGCCAAGGCCTTCAACACCATCCCCCACTCTGGAATCGTAGATAAACTTACTAAGCTGGGCATAAACCCCTACGTCACTCAATGGGTTGTCAACTGGCTTACTGACAGAACCCAGACTGTAAAAGTAGCCGACTCCAAATCCAGCTCCAGACAAGTGACAAGTGGAGTACCTCAGGGTTCAGTCCTGGGACCACTCTTGTTTGGCATCTACTTCTCTGAAGTACAGGCCAACACTAAAGGACTCTGGCTAACAAAGTTTGCAGATGACTGCAAACTGGGAGCCATTATTGAATCCCCAAATGATGTGGATATTCTACAAAAAGGCCTTACAGAAACAGATGCCTGGTGCCAGAGCCATGGGCTCAAGCTTAATGCCAAGAAATGTATAGTTATCCCCTTTGGAAAAAAACATGAAACCATGAATTACCACATAGGTGGCAGGACCTGGTCATTACCAACATGGGAGATAGATGCTCCACACTAGTGGTCACCCCCTCAATGGTCAGGTCTGACCATAAGCAAATCACCCTTGACATCCACATCCCACCCCCAACCCCCAGTAAGGAAACCTCCTTAAAAAACTTCTCCAAAGCCAACTTCATGCTACTGAAGTCAGAAGTGACAAACTTCACAACACCCACGCACGTGGGATCTGGAAGTTCGACTGCAGAATCCTACACTAAGGCACTGTACAAGCACATCCACTCATGCATGAATCGTGCCATCCCAAATAGAACCAAGATGCTCTTCTCGAAAAAAAAGAAGCCAATCTGGTGGTCCCCTGCAATAAACAAACTATACAACAGAAGGAAGAAACTGTTGCAGAAAAGAGGAAAATCCCAGGATGCAAAAAACTCCCTCACCAGCCTCAGTAAGAAGCTGAGATCCCTCATAAAATCCTCAAAAGCTAGTTACGAAAATAAAATTGCCAAAGATTCCAAAGACAACCACAAGGCATTCTATAGTTATGTCAAGAATCTAAATGGCAATGCTCAGATCTGCTCTGAGCTACAACAGAATGGCATTAAATATACTGATCCCAAGGATATTGCCAATATCCTGGTAGATCGATTTAGTGCCAACTTCACCCCCCTCTCACCCTATAAAGGGCCCATCTCAATACCAAAAGATTGCCAAATTCCGATAATCACAGCCACACAGGTAGCAACAGCACTCTCCAAAGCTAAGAATACAGCATCCATGGAACCAGATGACATCCCAGGCTGTGTACTACATGAACTACAAAATGAACTGACACCCCACCTAAGTGTCATGTTTAATCATAGCCTCACCTCAGGCTTTGTGCCCATTGAGTGGCGCACAGCTACAGTTATCCCGCTCCACAAGGGAGGATCCACCTTGGATCCTGGGAACTACCGTCACATCAGTCTGACAAGCCTGATCTGCAAGGGCATGGAACGCATTATCATGGAACTTATAAACAAAGACATTGGCAACCTTCAAACACTGGACCCCACCCAGTTTGGGTTTGTGAAGGGCCAATCTTGTCTCCTGAATCTGACTGACTTCTTCGAATCGGTCTCCAGAGCTGTAGACGAGGGTAAGGCAGTCCACACAGCCTATCTGGACCTCGCCAAGGCCTTCGACACCATCCCCCACTCTGGAATCATAGATAAACTTACTAAGCTGGACATAAATCCCTACGTCACTCGATGGGTTGTCAACTGGCTTACTGACAGAACCCAGACTGTAAAAGTAGCCGTCTCCAAATCCAGCTCCAGACAAGTGACAAGTGGAGTACCTCAGAGTTCAGTCCTGGGACCACTCTTGTTTGGCATCTACTTCTCTGAAGTACAGGCCAACACTAAGCGACTCTGGCTAACAAAGTCTGCAGATGACTGCAAACTGGGAGCCATTACTGAATCCCCAAATGATGTGGCTATTCTACAAAAGGGCCTTACACAGATGCTTGGTGCCAGAGCCATGGGCTCAAGCTTAATGCCAAGAAATGTATAGTTATCCCCTTTGGAAAAAAACATGTACCCATGAACTACCACATAGGTGGCAGGACACTAAACATCGAAAGTGTGATGAGAGACTTAGGGACACAGGTGGACAGTGGTCTCACTTTCGATAACCACATTGCCACAACAGTCAGGAAATCCTTCTATGTGGCACACCTAATCACTAAGGGCTTTTCATCCAGAAAAAAGGAGGTCATTGTCCCACTGTACTCATCCCTCATTAGACACATTATAGAGTATAATGCCCCATTTGGTATGTACCTCACAAGACATCTGCAACAGCTGGAAAGGCCACAGAAATACCTCACTAAAAGAATCACAGGCCTAAAGTAGATGCCATATGCTGACCGTCTAAAAAAACTCCAGCTATACTCTGTGGCATATCGTCTACTCAGAGGCGATCTCTGCTTAACATACAAGGCCATGTCAAACCCTGAGCTGTTAGATATGTTCCACTTAAAGAAATCCCAATCCCTCAGAGCCACACGCTCTAGGGATCTAAACCTTATCATCAAAATGAACAAAACATGCTGGCGGGATAGGTTCCTGACCCAGAGACTCCCCATACTCTGGAATAGACTGCCCATACATGTCAAGCAGCGCGCCTCATTGGCCCTCTTCAAAAGGAACCTTGATGACTGGATTGGAGATAGGAAATTCAACCCGGGGATCATGTCAGTCACCTTGCTAGACAGGGGCCCAGAGAAGTAAATATTGTGGGAAGAAATTTCCAGGGAATTGTTATGGCTAGGCTTGCATAAGCCTTAGGGCTGATAGCCTAGTACCAAAATATGAACTTATGATGCTAAACATCGAAAGTGTGATGAGAGACTTAGGGACACAGGTGGACAGTGGTCTCACTTTCGATAATCACATCACCACAACAGTCCTTCTGTGTGGCACACCTCATCACTAAGGGCTTTTCATCCAGAAAAAAGAAGGTCATTGTCCCACTGTACTCATCCCTCATTAGACCCATTATAGAGTATAATGCCCCGTTTGGTATGTACCTCACAAGACATCTGCAACAGCTGGAAAGGCCACAGAAATACCTCACTAAAAGAATCACAGGCCTAAAGCAGATGCCATATGCTTACCGTCTAAAAAAAAAACTCCAGCTATACTCTGTGGCATATCGTCTACTCAGAGGCGATCTCTGTTTAACATACAAGGCCATGTCAAACCTTGAGCTGTTGGACATGCTCCACTTAAAGAAATCCCAATCCCTCAGAGCCACATGCTCCAGGGATCTAAACCTTGTCATCACAATGAATAAAACATGCTGGAGGGATAGGTTCCTGACCCAGAAACTCCCATACTCTGGAATAGACTGCCCATACATGTCAAGCAGAGCGCCTCATTGGCCCTCTTCAAAAGGAACCTTGATGATTGGATGGGAGATAGGAAATTCACCCCGGGGATCATGTCAGTCGCCCTGCTAGACAGGGGCCCAGAGAAGTAAATTCACCCCGGGGATCATGTCAGTCGCCCTGCTAGATAGGGGCCCAGAGAAGTAAATATTGTGGGAAGAAATATCCAGGGAATTGTTATGGCTAGGCTTGCATAGGCCCTAGGGCCGATAGCCTAGTACCAACCTATGAACCTATAATGGGAGAACACCTGATGAATTACTTTTAGACCCCATTTGTCTGAAACAATCTGCTGCCACAAAGGAAATGAAAACTTAGAGAGAGGGAGGTCTTGCCAGGGTGGGAAGGGAGGGAACCTGAACAGGCAAATAGTCATTCTGATTCTGTGACTGTCCTAGGTTTTTAGAGGCTTTACCTTTCTCTTTGGAACCTCTTTTCCATTACTTTTTAAAATTCTGTTTGGAACAACCATGCTGCTTGAACTGATTTTTGAAAAAGGGAGCTGAGGTGGAAGGATTTTTTTTTATTTTTATATTTATGTTTTATGTACTTATTCTGTGTTGGTCAGGTTAGTCCCACTAGGCCAGTGATCTGTTTTTAGGGGAGATCTGAAATAGTATTTATACTACAAGAGGAAATTAGGCCCAGGTATCAGGGAGCTTCCCCTACTCTTGGTAGTCGGGGATGGATTTGTGTGTTACACATCCTGACGTCCGGTTTCCCATCCAGGCATGGAGGCAACCAGGAGGAATAGGAAGAAAAATTGGCTGATTCAGCTTTGGCTGAAAATGAAGTTAAGGTTGATGAAAATGTAGATAAAATGGTAGAATCGCTACCAGAAGTTTTTTCTGATGCTGTGGGTGCAGAAAAAAACAGTGATATTGGAAGAAAATGAGATTGTAGCTGTAACAGAGATGAATTCAGAGGAAATCTTTCAGAGGAGATTGAAGGAGAGACAATTACCTCTGAAAAATGCATAATTACAACCCTCCAATCGGGAGGGTTGTGCAGGATGATTATTTGGAAGAAATGGTAAACCAAAGTAAACCAGAAAGTGGAGCAGCAAATTTCATGGAGTGACATCATGGAGAAAACAGAAGAAGAAAAAGGAGAAGAAGAGACTGTGGCAGAAAAGTTCAAGAGACAAAACTTATGCACAAACTGTAGGAGAAGGAGCAAAGAGGAAATAAAAGAAACAGAAAAGAAGTATACAGTAGGTATGAGCTGTAAAAAAGAAGAACGTTTTGACAGATATAAGGTTTGGGATTCTGTCATAGCACCTCTAGGTGTCAAAGCAAAATAGGTAAGAGCCTTAATTTTAATTAATAAAGAGACTTTTTGTGACTTGATATTTGACAGTGGGCAGGCTATGGAAAATATTTTGGGTGCATATGAACAAAAGAAAAATATTTATCCATGGTCAGAATATGTCATGCAAGCATTTTACAGACAGACCAAAAAAAGGAATAATTATACAGTTTAGAACTGAAGTTGAAGCAAAAGAACTGAAAGAACATTTGTTAACTATATGTAAAGAAGTAATGGACACTACAAAAATATATGATGAAAGAGGACTATGGACTGGAGGATGAGAATGTGGAGTAGTACTGAAAATGGAAAATGATAATGTTATGCATGTACCTAGTATTATTAATATTCATGGTAAGAGGGGTTTTGTGAAATACAAGGGTCAACTAAAAACCTGTTATTTTTGTGGAAAAAATGATCATTTAATCAATGAATGTGATAAAAAAGATATTTATGTGGTAGAACAGGGTATAATGCAAAAAATGTGATTTAAAGTGCAAAAAATATGACAATACTGGTCATTCATGGCTAGAATGTGTAATGAATGTGTAAGAAAATGAAGTTATACAGCATAAAGAGATAGTAGAATGTGTTATAAAAGAAAACGTACAAAAAGATGTAAATGATAAAGAGGTTATACATGAAGTTAAAGAAAATAACAAGGAAAAAGAAACACAGGAGACAACTGAGGAATAAGCTCACTGGTGCACAGTAAGAAATACAAATAATTTGATAGGGAAAAAAGTTAAAGAAAGGAAAAGAAAATTCAAAAACATAATGCTTAGAGAAAATAAGAAAGGAAAGGGATAAACATTTTATTATACAAACTGTTCTTAAAAGCTGAAAATATTAGCTTTAAATGTCAACAGTATGAAAAACCTTAAAAGCAGAATAGGTATATTATAATGGCGTGCTGCAGTAGATGCACATATTACTGTTTTAGAAGATATCAGATGAGGAAGAAAGAACACAAACTGAAAGACTTTGGAATGGTGTGGTAGTTTGTTAAACTGAAAAACTTTGGAATGGTGTGGTAGTTTGGAACATGGGGAAAAACATGCTTGGGCATATGTATACTGTGTCAAGAAAAATTAAAATATTAGATGTAACAACAGTGGAACTAGGCTAAACTACGGTAACAGACGTGAGATGGAAAATATGTGTATAGAATTATAGCTTTATATGCATATGTAACAAAAAAAAGAGAGAAATGATGTTTAAAAATATTCTTGAATATGTTTGTGTAAATATGGACATTACAGTGGTGGGTGATTTTAATTGTAATTTAAGGAAAATAAGAGAAATTGTGATGTTAAAATGGCTAAAGAAATTATGAGAAGTGGAAAGTTAAGTGTATGGGACAATAACCACTGGAACTATAAAAGGAACGAAATTAGGACAGAAACTGACTATTTTTTAATATCTGATAGGTAAAAAGTTGTAAAAAAGGAATCAAGTATGCTGTACTTTCAGATTATATGGCAATATAGGTTAAAGTACAGGAAAATGAAGAATATATAAGAATAGGAAAATGAATAAAGAGAATTAATGAAAATGATTTAGATTTAGAAGTGAAAAAAGAACTTGTGGAATTATGGAAAATCATATCACTATGAGGGAGTTTTATGAGAACTGGACTGTTTGGTAGCTTAATTTTAAAGAAAAATATAAAAATGTATTTTAGAATCTATAAGGAAGAAAAGAAAAAGAGAAATATAAGATAGTAAGTAAAGAAACATTTAGAGAAGAAAAAATCATTTAATGAAAAAGAAAGAGAAATATATAAAATGAATCAAATTAAAATTAACAACTGGTTATATAAGCAAAAATATTGTTTACCAGGAAAAAGAGAAAGAAGAAGTAGCACAATAGTTGAGTAAAATAATAAAAAAAGGAAAAATAATAAGAGAATTAAAAATATGGAAGGTAAGCAAATAAGACAGCAAGAAGGAATATATGAAATAATTAAAGAATATGTACTGGAATTATTTGTTATGGGAGAAGAAAACAGAACAAATTTATAAAGGTGCAAAATTAAATCAGGAAGATAATGAGTATTTAGATACAACAAATAATCATGAAAGAACTGAATGAAATTCTGAAAGATATTAACATGAATTCTGCATGAAGACTGGATGGAATTATATATGGTATTTATAAAGAAATGAAAGAGTGGAAACAATTTTTATAGAAGTTATGAATGAATGGTTAGAAACTGGAATGAAAGAGATGTGTACAGGAGTTATACAATTTATATTTAAAAAGGAAATAAAGAGGAGATAAAAAATTGGAGACCTATAACATTGAATAATACAGATTATAACATTTTTATGAGAATAATAACAAAAATGTTATAGAAAAAAATGAATAGAATATATGATCAAAATATATTTGGAAAAAAAGAAAAAGGAAGTCAAGATTTATTATGGATAATAAGAGAAATAATTGATATCATAAATAAAAATGTAGAAGCGAATGTTATGATAGGGGATATAAGTAAAGCTTATGATAATATTCAATATAAATCATTATGGGGAATTTTGCAGGCATATAATATAAGCAAAAAATATTACAAGTAATAAAATCTGTTTATGAAAGGAACTATGTGAAACTAAATGTAAATGGCTGGATTGGGAAAGAAATAAAAATAGAATGTAGAAGAAAGCAGGGTTGCCCTGCTAGTAGTATAATTTTCTCATTAGTTATGAGTGTAATAGTGAAGGAAATTAATAAAATGTCAAGTAGTGGATACAAAATGATGATGGAAGTACAACTCCTAATAATGTACCATTTTCTAGATGATATTGTATTCATTGTTAAAAGTTGGTTTAAGTATAAATAAAGAGAAAAGTAAAAGATATAGTTTTGAAGGTATGATAGGTGGTGTTGAGTTCAATGAAAAATATATAAATATATTAGGAATAAAATTTGGAAGGAATGACTACAGACAACAACAATGGGATAATGTACTCAAAGAAGTAAAGGATATGACTAATTTTTGGAAATCATACAGATTTTCATATAGAAAAAAAAGCACACTTGTTGAACACCATGGGAATAGGAAAAACTGCTTATGTTGCTAACATCTATATGATTCCTATTATGCTGAAAAGGGATTAATGATGATTACATTTACTTTTACATGGGGCTCTAGACTGGAAAGGGAGGAAAGGCGTAGAGGAGACCCGAGGGCCAGTTGTGTGCAAGTGAATCCCTTGGGGATACCCCCGGAGGGGGGATAATGGCAAAGTAGCTGCTGCATTTGGCATTTATGGATGTGGCAAAAAGATTACAACAAGGCTGGCCCCATTTACGGAAAATAATTTACACTATGTCTTGTTTCAGGGACCACTTGTCAGGTATTAATCGGTCTGCTGAGTTTGTCGGCTATCACTTTGGATTTCCCTGGGATATGCATTGTTATCAGAAAGCGTTGGGAGGAGGTTGCCCACTGCCATACTTTCAGGGCCTCTTGACAAAGGGGGTAAGATTTGGTTCCTCCTTGTTTGTTTATGTACCATACCACTGACATATTGTCTGTCTGGATCGCAATCATTCCCACTGGAAGAGAGTCTTGGAATGCTTGCAATGAAAGAATCATCACTCTCATCCCTAGGACACTGATGTGCAAATAGGCCTCATGATCCTTCCAAGTGCATTGGACTGTCTTTCCCTGATAATGCCCCCTGCCACCCTATCTGGGAAGCATCTGTGGTCACTGTGGTGAGCGGTTGTGGAAGAACAAAAGGTTGACCTAAAGTTACTTGGTCGGAATGAAGCCACCAATGAAGGTCTCTTCTGCAAGATTCTGTCAACATAATCTGGTGCGACATCGGGAACTCCTGCATGGACCATGGAGTGAACAGTAGCCATTGTAAAAATTCTCAAGTGCAGTCTTGCAAGGAATTACATTTACTGCTATTGCCATGGTGTCTAGTACTTTTAGAACCGACCTTGCTTGGATCTTCCTTTTGAAAAGAAGGTCTAGAACCTGCATCCGTAGAGCTTGTACTCTCTCTGGTGAAAGCTTTACTGTCACTATTGTAGTGTCTAAATCTGTGCCTATAAAAATGACATGTTGAGATGCAGTAAGGCAGATTTTTCATAGTTTACTGTGATCCTTAGGCGTGAACAGAGTTTCATAGCGGTGTCTCTTGCCTCTGTTAATAGATGCTTGGTAGTGGCAGTTAGGAGCCAGTCATCCAGTTATGAAAACACCCGGAATCCTAAACATCTCAGGTGAGGCATAACTACTGCCATACATCTGGTAAACACTCTGGGGGCTGTAGTGAGGCCAAAGAGCAGAGCTTAAAATTGGTAGTGACTGGCTCGCAGCCAAAAGCGCAGATGACTCCTGGATGGTCTGTCCATTTTTATGTGGTAGTAAGCATCCTGGAGGTCTATAGAGCACATCCAATTGCCTTTTCCAAGAAAGAGAAATATCGACTGCAGTGTAACCATCTGGAACTTTGTCATTTTTTACAGATTTGTTTAGTCTGCTGAGATCCAGTATGGGTCTCCAGTCCCCTGTTTTCTTCGGAACTAAAAAGAACCCTGAGTAAGTCCCTGATCCTATCTGGTCTGCGGGGACCAGTTGGATGACTCTTTTTTTCTAGCAACTTCTGTATTTCCAAGGTTGCTTGTTTACTGTGACTGGGTGGAACATCCAGAAGGTTTTTTATACATGGGGAGGAAGAGAAAAAGGTATGGAGTAACCTCTGGATATGATTCTTTGTACCCATTTGTCATTTGTTATATTTAGCAAGGTGTCTGGTACAAAGATAATTGACCCCCGACTGCCTCCAGAGTCGGACAGATGGAGCTCCTTTCAGGAGTGCTGAAAAGACTTACCAAAGAAAGACTCTCTGTCGCCCTGGTTCTGCGGACACCCTCGGCCACATGGCCACTGTCTTCCATATTGCTACCCCCTTTGTCCTTTGGGGAAGGCTCACCACGTGTCTTGAAAAACTATCTGGGATTATTGAAACCACATCTTTCCTCCTTTTTGACCCTTAGGATAAGGTCTAGAAGGTGTGGAAAAATAGACTATGATGGCAGAAAGAGTTTTCCTTCCTGCTCACACCTGGTTAGTGTCTCCTTGACGTTTGGCCAGAACAAGGACGAGCCATCGAAGGGGGCATTAACAAAGGATGACTTGAAGGGTTCTGCAAAATTACAGAGGCGCATCCACGAATGTCTCCTAAGGGTTATTCGTGAACCCGCTGACCTACTCACTGACCTACTCCCTCCATCAGCTGCATAAAAATCAAGCCTCATGGATGAGTTTACTACTGAATTTAAGATGGAGAGCTGGGAGGACACTGTATCTGATACCTCCGCAGCTACTGAACCTGGTAGAGTATCTTCAAGCTCCTTCAAAAGACCTCTCTGTAATCTGCTGAAATGTGCAAGATAATTCAGGGACCTGAGGGTAAAGGTACCTGAAGAAAACGTGCGCTTTCCATATCTGTCCATCGTACAAGACTTTTTGTTTGTAGGATAGACAGAAGTGGATGTTTCTGACAACTCCTTTTTGGTGGCTGGCGCCACTACCATAGCATCTACCATGACACCTTTAGTAAGGAAGGTCTTATCCTTGGGGGATGTAATGAATTTGGCCTCCGGGGAACAGGCTCCACTGAATCTGCAGATTCTCATGCCTTTCGACAAATTAAATCCATAAGTTTGTCAATAGATGGATACACCAAGTGTGAGACCCAAAAGCCTTCAGGTATATAGACTCCTCATCAGAAGGGTTGATGAGCTTCAAGCCGCCTCTCTGTTTAAGGATTTCTAGGATGTCTGCAAAGGAGACATCCTCAGAGGGCGACTGTGGGGACCCTTCTGACTCATCAAGGTATGTGTCTGATGTGACCAACTCCTCCAGGGAGTCCAGATGCTTCCTCTTACATAACCTCTTGCGAGGGACCTCTTCAGAAGGGCATTTTGGAGAGGTTTCGGAAGAGATGGGTTCACCCACTGGGGGATCCTGATGCTTTGGGTCTGCACGCCTATGTGGAATCAGTTGTGCAGAGATGGACAACAGTGCCTTCTGGGGAGGAATGACAGGATCTGAGAGTGGAGCTGCTCGTAGGGACAGCACTCTCCTCATCGTCTCGAAAACCCCATCCATGGCCCGAGGAAGCTTCTGGTTCAGTAGACCCAGACGGCCTCCCTGGAGCCAAGGGGGTTGGCTCTGAAGCTGATGTAGGGGCCAAGCTGACCCGTGCTGAGGCACCGGGATGCCAAGTTGGATCAGACAATTGTCCGATCCGACTGTCCCCCCCGGACCCAACCAGGGAGTGCTGGCTCCTAGACTCCTCGAGCTCAGATGGCACTGAGGAAGTCAGACCAGAAGTTGGAGCCATAGACGGTTCCACTACTACCAGTTCCATGCATTCTGGCTCTGAGGCCCTGAGGCGGGTCAGAGGAGGAATCAAAAGTGAAGGGGTAGGTTTGCTCAGTCCCGAAGACCGCTGGGTTGGTTCCAAAAATAATTTGGCCAGTGCCAGTGTGCTTAATAGCCTCTGCACCACACAATCCAAATCCTCATCTGACAAACTCCTGGAGGACCGAGAAGAGGGGGCAGGAGATTTAGACCTCTGAAGTATGGAGGATCTCAAGGTCGGAGATACTGGCTCCAGGACAAGGGACCGGCTCAGAGACTGTAATACCATAGGTTCATAGGTAGGTACTAGGCTATCGGCCCTGGGGCCAATACAAGCCCAGCCAAAAAGGTACCCTGGCTTTTGCCACCCAAGAAAATTATTTTTCTGTGCCACTGTCGAGCAGGAGCAGGTCTTTGCTCCGACGGTTCCACTACTACCAGTTCCATGCATTCTGGCTCTGAGGCCCTGAGGCAGGTCAGAGGAGGAATCAAAAGTGAAGGGGTAGGTTCGCTCAGTTTGATGAATGTCCAGATTGGTCAGAAGATGAAGAAGACCTCTTTGATGACTTCTCAGGTCTAGAAGGAGTGGAAGAGGTTTTCTTAGATGAGCTCTGACTCTCTTTAAAGATTCAGAAAAAGAAGTATTCAATAACCCTCTCTCAAGATAAGCTTATTTTTTTCTTTCAAGGAGAACCCTTGAACTGAATGAATGACATATGGAGCACGACTCCTGCAAATGTGCGGTTCCAAGACAATAGACACATTCTGTATGGTTATCTGTTAAGGACATCTTTTTGGGAGCAGTTAGCACATTTTTTAAAATCTGAAGGTTTAGAATCCTTTGAATGTTTGGACATAGTGTCACCAAACGATACAATCCAACAACAGCAGAAAACAACTGATGAAGCGAACACACTACAATTGAAGCCTAAATGAGCTCTCTAAGTTAAACAAGCTACAGAAGAAACAACCAGGACTTTAACTTTTTTTTTTTTTACAGAGCAAAAAATACAGCACACAGGAAAAAACACACTAACTAAATAATGTGAGTCACTCTCTAAGTTAAATGAGCAAACTCTGAAAGGGAAAGTGACAAAACATATATATTTTTTAAATGCACACCACACAACAATAAAGCCCTCCAGCTGAAAATAAGCTTGATCACTCTCTAACTTAAAAATTCCTATTAGAAAAAAACACAAACTGTAAATACTTAAGTAAACTGTATAATTTTAACACTAAAGAAGGCTGGGATAGGGCTGAAATACAGGCTTAACAATAAATGATAGCCCAATGTGAAAAACAGCAAGTAACAAACAGTATATCTATCAACAATAAGTCAAATGACAAACAGGTAGTTATAGAAAAAATTAAGTTTAAGTATAATAATATCAATCCAAAAAAAGGTAACTTAGCCAGAGCCATTTGAAAACGCCCAATCTGTTTAGCGGCAAACGAGATCTGGGCAATGCCCTAGAGCATCACGGGATAGGGAGTAAGCCATGAGCTGGTTGGAGACCTCCAGCTTTACTAAACGGCCAAGTCAGAACTGAGGATCAGGTCCGAACCCACAAGTAAAGAATGAAGGCGAGATAGGACAACTTCACATCCCACATTTCTTCATACAACATAAATGGTGCATGTTTTCTTTAAATGTATGCTCCAAAATTTCTTCTAAATGTAAACCAGGCGTATAACCTAACTTCTTTCTCAAGGTGGAATTTTCACAAATAATCACCCAGTTTTTTCAATAACCTATTTAAGTGTTCTGTGAAGCATATTAAAGGTAGTTAAGAAATTCCTGGAGTAACAAGGTGTGATCAAATCCAGAGTTACACCCCCCCCCTCCACTTCGACCTCTATATTTTGTATTCTAAAATTTATTGACCCTCCTAAAATAGGTTTTATACCATCTGGTAATTCTTTTTCTCATAACATCCAACTTAAGTTCCTCGAGCAGTCCATCAGGGTAACTTCTCTTATGGAACATACCAAGTAAAAGTTCACATTCATTGTGGAAGTCCTCATCCATGGTGACCATTCTAGCAGTTCTTCTGGTGAAACAGGTGGTAGATGTCGAAATGGAGAAAGGATTTTGAATAAGTGGGTTTTCTAAAATTCGTAGCTATAAATCAATAATTATTCCTGTCTTTACTAAGGAAGACGTCCAGGTAAGATATTTTCTCACTCTCGAATTTGTACGCACGTTTCAGAAAGTTACTAGTGTTGTTAATGTATGTTAATAATGTCTCAATCCCTTCTACTCCGCCCCTCCATAAAATAAAGATATCATCCAGGTAACGTGTATAGGTAACGTGTATAGCTGTTAAGTCCATCCTTGTACTCTGGATGATTTAAAATGTATTGGTACTCCCACTGAGCCATTACTATATTAGCCAATATTTCCACCACAAGGGGAATCCATAGCTACTTCAGTTTTCTGAAGGTAAAAATCACCATTAAAAGCCAAAAAATTGTTATTCAACAATAGCTCTAACAGATCCTCATATAGGTAGATGTCATGCTGTGGGACCCCTTTTCTGTGAAAATAATCAACCACCACACTGTATTGAATAACACAGAGTACAAGGAATTTCATAACTACCTTTAATATGCACCACAGAACACTTAAATGGGTTATTGAAAAAAAAATGGGCAATTATTTGTGAAAATTCCACTTTGAGAGAGAAGTCAGGATATATACCAGGTTTTACATTTAGAAGAGATAGGAACCTGAAAGAAATTTTGGAACACACATCTAAAGAAAGCATGTACCAGTTATGTCGTATGATGAAATATGGGATCTGTTCCCCAATGTAAATTCATTCTAATATGTGACAGGTTTCTTATTAAAGACAATGAATTTAAAGTTAGGTGAAATTTTGACTGTAATTCTAGGAGATTTGTCTACATGGCATTATGCCAACAGTGCCCATGTTTTTACATAGGTAAAACTGAGCGTAGGTTGAAGGAAAGAATTTACAAACACCAGTATAACATCAACAAAAGAAACCTCAACAATGCCTTGACATGTTTTGGACAATGAAAGTCACACATTTAAGTTTGTAGTTATGGGAAGATTAAAGGAGGGAATGAGAGGAGGGCCATGGGTACAGTTACTGGAACTAAGGGAATTATATTTGCAATTAACTTTGAATGGCCATGGTTGGCCTGGACATAATCAGTTTTGTTCCACTGCACCCCTTTTGAAATTTAAAGCACTGACTACGTAATGAAACAGAGGTGGTGACATATGGTACAATAATACCTCTGGCCCCTTTGTTATGGGTTCACATTTTAAGCACCCTTTTTATACTTCAAATGCATAATATGCCAATAAATAAAAGTATTTGTGAGAACTTTACATTTTACACTTTTTTCCCTCCCATTCAAGCTCTTTCAGGAAAATGAAGTAATGCATACATTTTATATACTCTTTAATGGAATGCCTCTACTGCCCGTTACCATTGGTTTTAACATCATTTACCACCCCACTGCATGCATTGAATGTTAAGTCATTTTTTAGGCTCTAGGTTTTTGGAGCAATTTTTATGTATATAATTTTAAATATAGTTATGTTTCACATGGTTATAGACTTGTATATTCCTCATTTTAATGTGATTTTTATTTACGATTTTACTTATACAAAAACTATATATATATATATATATATATATATATATATATATATATATGGGTACGTATCACTTCACCTAAAACTCATTTCACCAAGACCATATCTCCTAAAGTTCATTTCACCTAAAACTCATTTCATTGACAAGTAGTACAATAAGGCAAATCAAAGGTATATGTCCTTTTTCCCACTGTAGTGCGATCCTGGTGTTAGTATATATAGTTGGGGGGGGGGGTGGCAAAACAAAACCAGACAACATAAAACCAAAATAAGTGGGGGCTATGCCCCCCCCCCGCGCCCCCCAACTATATATACTAACACCAGGATCACACTACAGTGGGGAAAAGGATATATACCTTTGATTTGCCTTATTGTACTACTTGTCAGTGAAATGAGTTTTAGGTGAAATGAACTTTAGGTGATTTGGTTTAGGTGAAATTAATTATATATATATATATATATATATATATATATATATATATGTATATATAAATAATAAACATAATTTGATACAAAATGTCTACGGTATTCTAAGTGGCTTGCAAGATTACATACTGTCAAGATGAAGTGCACTTATAATTTTCGAACACTAGATAGCATTGTGATATCACTTTGCCTAGGAATGGTTGGACACACTCCCTCTTTAAACAGCAATGCAAAGGAAGTGTTGCAATTACTCATGGATATGTGTATAAAAGTTTGGTAACTTAACTGTTTTTATATTCTGATGAAGTTCCGACAAGGGACGAAAGTGCTTAATATATACATTTTTTTGTTTTAATTGGTTTACTAAATAAAACAGTTGCTGCTCGCAACCTTCTGCCTTTTGTCTTGGTTCTGGAGCCTTTTGGATTTTGTGTTTTGCTAACAAAAAATATTACAGCTCTTATAGAAGTGATTCCAATTCTAAAATGGTCATTTACAGGACACAATGTCTACATAAGAAAAACTGCCAACTGCCTAAAAATCCAAATGGCACACCATATTTCTGACATTAAATTAAAAGTTCTTAAGAATGCATTAGCCAAACAAAGACTTGATTTCGCAAACCATGCATATTTTACATTTCATGTGCTGGAAATGGTGGAAGAGACCCTTCTACAATCTACAGCAACCAAAAAGCTTTTCCGGAAAACAGAAAATTTACTTGGCAACTTCAACTTATTGTTTTCAAAAAGCCAGGACTAAATGCCATGTCTTCCAATAAAAGCATGTTAAACTTAAGGAAACTTAATTGTGACAGCTACTACTACATCTATTTTTAAGGTTGTATGTTTTTTGTCATGTTTATTAAACCGGTTTGAGTCTCTTCTAGGTAACTGACCACTATCTGGAATGTTTTGAAAGCACATTTCCTGCTCACTGATTTTCTTACCACACTAGCATACTAACAATAAAGTCACTGTACTAGAATCAGGGCACATGTCAGATAGGACCTCCATAAGCACTTAAAAGCACTAGCCTGGGCACTCATTAATAACGTCAAACTAAGCATTAATGAATTTTGCTAAACTTTACTTCTCTCAGTTATTACAAACATTAAAAAAGGCAGGCACTTCAATCTTGAAACAAGGTTTGTTCTACCTAATGATTTACCCATTATTAAACCTGTTATACTGAACATTCTTACAAAATAATCTGGTTTTACCACTGTATGTAAAGTGGATCTGAGGAAGCATGTCATGTGAAAGCGTTTTCTTTTACACACTGGTAACCCCTTGTTTAAATATGTTGTTAAAACATTTGGATATATTAAAATCTGTTCCATCACTAAGATACGGTCGGATTCCAAATGGCAGTACTTAGAACCAAACTGGTCACTTATCCATAATATTCAAATGTTGCAAAACCAGCTCCACCAATTACATGCCATGGTTTTCATCCTATCAGAAGCTCATTCAAATATTGAATAATCAACTCTACCAATTACATGCCGTGGCTTTTTTTCCTATCAGAAGCTTGCCCAATGGACCCACTGTTTAGTGGCTATAAAAACTCAAGCTGTTTGGCAGTAATACTCATATCAGAAAAAGCCATTTCCACTGCACTTATCCATCTTTGACTAAATCCTTTTTTTAAAAAAGAACAACCTGTGTCTTATTTTTTGAAAAGGAGGGGGTGACATAATCAAAGGTAAACCTGATACTTTAATGTGGAGTAAGGCAAGAAATTTTTAGGAGTAAGAAGACACTTCTGTCTAGTATATTTAATAAAATGATTCCTAGAATTTGCAACCTTCAGGTTGAGAAGAAAGACCTGAAGCAAAACATTCCCTCTCCAATCCCTTCTCTTCCGACTTAAATTTAGTATTAGAAAATGAGGGAAGTCCTTTTTTACTCCCCCCCCCCAAAAAAAACAGATAGCAGCATAGGAAAAAACAGAAGTTAAATAGCAAAGCCCAGCAAATCTTCTCTGTCCACTGAAATTGAAACAGAAGGTATGTTTTCCTTGTTTTAGGTTCATAGGTGTGTACTAGGCTAATGACCACAGGGACCTTTTTAAAGGAAAATTCCACCTTCTCCTACAGTTTAATTCAACTCTTAGGTTGCCTTTCTCCCCACAATATGGTTCTAGTATTGTGTAGTTACCAGAACCCTTCTTGTACTTTATAACATTTTCATTTCCTTGCCTTGGAATCAAAGGAAGGGAAAGACTACCCACTTTTTAGGCGTAACTTCTCATATAATTTGCAGACAAATACATGACTTATCACAGACACAGTAAAACTTGTAGTCTGGTACTACTAACAATCTTATTTGGGGAATTAATCCTGTTGTTGTCAGGAGCACAGCACCTGCAGTAAGAAAAAAAAAAAAAAAAAAGAAAAGAGAGGTGTGAAACTAGGGTTGCCACCTTTCTATGTGGTGAAAACCAGACCAAAGTCATACTCCCTTACATTTCCAACAACCCTGCCTCTCTCTGCCCATTTCCCCACCAACCCCACCCACTCACCCACCCATGTTATGACATAAATGCTTACATCATCTCAAGGTGAAATGCTCTCCTTTACCTTTTCTCCCTTGTTCAAGTCCAGTTTCAATTGATAAATATTCCATGGCTGCTTTTTTTTTTAACAAATTCTGGGATTCTGTTGGGCAGACACAAAGAATATCGGAGTTTGTACAGTGCTTTCCAGATTAACGGACCAACATTCTGATTTCTGGGTAGTCCAAAAAAATACTGGACAGGTGGCTGCAATGTGAAACTGTTTCCATTGTCTTTATTGTAGAAATGAAGAGAACTTACACTAACTCACAGTTACTTCTAATGTAGCCATGCCTTTCATAGAAAAACAACGAAATTAGATCAGTCAATGGTTCAAAGGCAGTTGTCGCCTCTTTTGAGAAATTTACATAAGCAGCATCACAGTACTGAAATGCTGAACTTTAAAACTGAAATGTTTGTTTATACTGTTTTACATTTTAAGATGACTTAAATGTAATATCAAAGATGTCTGTAACATTTAGAGAAAAGTCAAAAAATATTTTTTCTTGTAATTCCTGTAATGTATAAACACATTTACCAAATTTACCAAAATGTGTGTGTGTGTGTGTGTGTGTGTGTGGGGGGGACACCTGTCAATTCATCTTAAAAGGCCTGCAATTTAGCTTCTTTTTTGGGTGCAGCTGTACAACTCCTTAGCATACTATAAAACAAGCTCTGAGACACACACAAATGAGGGCCATTCAAGAAAAAAAAAGTAGTCCTGTTACAGAAGGTTCACAAAGATGACAATGGCTGACACTAACCCCATTACATGTCAATGGCATGGGAATACACCACTACTTCCTTATGTCTAGTATGACTCATATTAAGCAGATCTGAAATGGATTATGGGAAAGAGAAACGCTTGAAGAAAACAAGAACACATTGATATGTCAAGCCCCACTGGTAGCCATTTTGTGCAAAACATAATAAAATTCTATAAGAAGCATTCAGAGTGATTTTGAGGTTAGAAAATACCTCAGAAAAGAAAGACAGAGTGAAAAAATAAATTTCTTCAGTTATAAGGTAGAGTTTTCCTTTAAACCCAGTCATGCATCCCAAATCTCTGACAAGTTCTGGTAACCTTGACAAGTGTAAGCAGGAGCATGGGAGGTGAAACATTTACAAACAGGGGCCTGAACTATTTACAGGCTGCCTATGTCCATTAGGGACATGGGTGCCAAATCAAGGATGAATTTCCTGTTCCCCATCCAATTGTCCAAGTTACACTTGAATTGGGTTAGGGAGGAACTCTGCTTCACATGGCTTGTGAGCCTCTTCCAGAGAAGGGGTTGTTTCTGAGATACATACATGTCTCTCCAGCAGGTGCTATTTACATCACAGGCAAGGTTTAAGTCTTTAGAATGGGTAATTCTGGTGCTGTTTGTTTTGTGGATATGCAGGATGTCAATCAGAGTGGGGTCTGACAATGCCTTTTATGCCAGGCATAGATCTCCCCTCAACAGTTTGTAGGACATTTGTCTCTTTTTCCTGGGTAACTATCTGGAAAAATATTAGCACACAGCAGGCATAATAATCCAGAGTTCAGAATCCATTTTGTGGCTATGTGAAGAACCTTCACCTGCCCCTTCCCCTGAGACTATACAGAGCTCTTCTCCCTTGCTCACAGAGGACATCCCTACAGCCACTATCCCCTGGTCCATAGTGGTTGTATATGCTACACCAGAGGGACTGGGGAAAATGATGAGTGGTCTGAGGATCCAATTCCAGTCACCCTTGAGTGGTTGAGGCACAATTGTAGCCAGCCTGACACCCAAAGATTCCCTGACTACTTTCTTCTTCTTGCAGACCAAGAAATGAAGAACCATGGAGAGCAGTAACCACTCTACAAGTTTAGCCAAGAAGGAAGCACAAAAGACAGGAAGCATAGGCTGAAAGAGTTGGTAAAGCTTTACAGTCAACTGAAGGTTCTGAGTTAAGAGACCTACTGACAGCCCCCCAAAATACAGTATCCTGCCCCTACAACATAAAAGCTACACAAACCTGTACAAAAAAAGTAAAAAAAAAAAAAACATATAAGTAGTGAAAGTCCACAACACATCCGTTTTCTAGCATAAAATACAAATTATAACAGAAAAAACAAGTCTTCCGCAGAAAAAAAAAATTTTAGTGGAAGATTTTCCCCAACAGGGTACTTATCTGCCTAGCACAGAGGGATCTCTAGTCGACAAACAGTTAAATAGGACCCACCAAGGAGCATACTTCGGTGACAAGAAAGTTCTGAGACTGTTGCGCTTTAACAGCCTTTTTAACAGAGTTCCTCTCAAGCTACAGTGTGTAGCATATAACTACAGCAAGTGTGTGGGGAGGGTGTCCCTTAGCTTTGAAAAGCAAGGTGGTGGCAGGGGTAGGATCAAACAATCTTGACCAAATAGTGAATATATTCACTAGAGGCTCCAATATACTTCACCATGTGCTCACAAACATGGGGGAATGCTGCCCCTCCCTGACTATCTCTTCCTCCTTGGTAAGGTCTGACCACAAGGCTACCGCCTTCAAAATCAAAATCAGCCCCCTAATCCCATTAAAACCAGTAACAGTTAGGAACTATTCCAAGGCAAATTACCTTTTATTAAGTCACGGTTTATCAAAATTCAATGCCCCCCCCCAAACCCAGGGAATATAGCAGCCTATGCTGAATTGCTCTCAGAAACTCTGTAAAACCATGTCAATGGATGCTTCAAGGCTGCTGTACCTACCAGAAGTAACCCCAGGACTAAACCCAGAAAAAAACTGACTGTTGGAATCCCAGATTAAACAGGATATATAACAAATGGAAAAAATTATGGCAAAAAATCAGGAAGGGTTATTCCTATAAATTTTAAAAACTCTCACCAAAATAAAAGAGGTAACTCAGAGGTCTAATTAGGTCAAGCAAAGCCAACATTGACGTTCATATAGCCTCCCAGGTGAAAAATAACCATAAGGCATTCTTCAGCTATGACAGAAAATTCATAGGTAGCACACAGCAATGTGATGAACTGGTGGTTAATGATGCAACATTCACCAAGCCTAAAGCGAACCTGTTAGCGGGCAAATTCAGTTACAAATTTATCTCCCTTTCATCCCAAACATCCCCTCAAAAACATTTTCAAACATAGCCTCTCCAGCTATAACTAGTGAATACGTACTGGCTGCACTCATTAAAGATGCACTCTCAATGGACGTCAATAACATTCCAGGATGCCTTCTGAACAGTCTAAAATACATTTATCGGGACCTCTGGAGTTATTTAACTACAGTATTAAAACAGGCTTTGTGCCACATAAATGGTGGGATTATGATGGTCATCCTTTTTCATTAGAGTGGACCTTCAACAGCTCCTGGAAACTACAAGCACATCAGTCTAACTAGTCTTATTTGCAAAGCCATGGAAAGAATTATAATGGAAATTAGCAACCAGGACATGGGAGACCTCCAGACACTGCAGCCAACCCAGTTTGCCTTTGTCAAAGGAAGATGATGCTTATAAATATGGTGGACTTCTTTGAAAAGGTCACTAAGACAATGGATGAGGGAAAACTGTAGATACTGCTTACCTAGATTTGGCTACAGCACTTCATACAATACCTCAGTCGGGCATTGTCAACAAACATACTGAACAAGGTATAAACCCCTTTATAGCATGCTGAATAGCTAGTTGGCTCACGATAGGACCCAGGAGGTTAGAATCAGTGATGTTACCTCCACAAAGAGGCCAGTCACCAATGGAGTCCCCCAGGGCTCTGTGCTAGGCCCACTCCTCTTTGGTATCTACTTCTCAGATATCAAAGCCAATGTCAAAAAGCCTCTGGCCAACCAAGTTCACAGATGACTGCAAACTGGGAGCATTCATTGAATCCCTCAGGAAGGTCTAACATGGACAAACAACTGGTGCCAAAGTCATGGCTTAAAATTCAATATCAAGTAATGTATTATAGTACGTTTTGAGAAGTCAGCCATCTCAGGTAACTACATCATCAATAAAACACCCCTAAAAGTTGATTTTTTAGTCAGGATAAGGGAACTCATGCAGATAGTAGACTAGCTTTCAACCAATAAGTGTCCAAAGTAGTAAGGAAAAGCCTTCTATGTTGCTCAACTTATAAGCAAGGGTATGGCATTTAGGTCCAGAGAGGTCATCATACCACTGAACTTGGCCCTCATCAGATCCATCATAGAGTATAATGCCCCCTACAGTATGTACCTGATGAAACATGCAACAACCAGAATGCCAACAAAGGATCCATACAAAAAGAAAATAGGGAGTAAACACAAAGTCCTACACTGATCACCCCAAAGCCTTGTCTCTTTACTCGATATCATACAGACATCTGAGATGTGATATTTGCCTGGCATACAAGGCATCCTGGACCATTTTGACAAACCTTTTGCACATCCAGAAAACAAACTAGATTAAAGGACTTAAATTTTGCTTGTGACAAACATGCTGGAGAGGTAGATATGCTACTTAGAGAATTCTCATTCTCTGCAAGAGGCTCCCCATCCATTTGAAGTAGAGTTTTTCCCTTTCCCTATTTAAGCACAACTTGGACCAATGAATGCGTAATAATTGGAAATTCACCCCTTGTCTGGTGCCTATGTCTTTGACAGACAGAGGCAATCAGTAAATCAACCCCTATATAAATCAAAATTGTGTGTCACACTTGGGTTGCACGGCTAGGTTATAAGGTCCCTACTGTTGTTACCCTGGTATATACCTATGAACCCATAACCCAAATACTTTAGGCTTCTGCAACACTGATCTAATGTTGAACATCATTTGTATCTTAAGTTCACTTCAAGCTGGTATATTGCTATTAAAAATTTACATAAATGTGACTTCAAATGGCCAAACTGAACTGGGTTTAAGAAACACAAACTGCAAGTTCTCTATATGTCCACTTTAGGAAATGAAAGTGATAGATTATGAAAGAATGTACATTCAGTTATTTGGTCTATATCTCTAACCAGCATAGTGCTTGACTCTGATGATGTCACTCCATTGCTGGAAACTTCCCATTAAGTTTCTTACTGCAACATCTTTTACAAAACCTGCCCAATGCACAGCAAAGACTACTTCACCTCTCATGAGACACATGGTTTTATAGAAGGCCTTACTCTGATGCTTTACAAAATTAAGCTAATAAATAAAATGCCTAACAAAAGTTTCACAGTGTACTGATCATACCTCTCAACCTAATAGTGCAAAACTCTGGACAACAAATAGAATTATGAGGGGAAAAATGCCAAAAATAGGGAAAACAGATTTTAAACATTGTTCTTAAAAACTTAAAAGGTTGCTAGTATAATAGGATTTGTGATAGCATGCATTTTCTGTAGCATATAAAATCTGAAACCGAAATGTATATCATTATTTAATTACTTCAATCCTCAACGATTTGCCAGGAGACCATAAATTTTATGAGGAATAGACCAAAAATATGAGGCAAAAATTTGGTAATTCTGCAAAAGATCTGGACAGTTGACAGATATGGTACTGATTAATTTCAGTCTAGTTCCCTTCCCTCAGTGCAGAACATACCTTTATGATTTAAGGGGTCTATATTAGATAACCGAAAGTTTTTTTAAGCGAACGCTCACATGAGCGAAAACGCTGGAAACCGAACATCGTATTGTGGGGGGCTGCACCCCCCCCCGCTAACTATATATTCCAACTCCGAGATCGCACTACAGTGAGGAAGGGGTAAATATCCCACACCTCACTGTACCATGACCCCACAAACATCATTTCAATTCCCAGCGTTTTTGCTCATGTGAGCGTTCGCTTAAAAAAAACTTTTGGTTATCTAATATACACCCGATTTAAGCATAGCATTATAATTTTGGCCCTCAGATTTCCTCTTGCTCTAACTAGATTTACTGCTGTTTCTCATAAAGTCAGACCTGTTTATGGGTACATACCTTATTAAATAAATAAGCTTGTACAAAGTTTTTCTGACACTAACTTTATAGGGTCTAGTACATAAAGACATTCAATTATAGAAAATGAACCTCTTTCTGATGCGCTGCTATGACTTTTAAAAGCCAGTGCCATAATTTCCAAAGGACAGAGGTTGAGAGATATGGTGCAGAAATCTTTTTGTTTTTGTCTTTCAGAATGAATCTTCATTAGTACTTTCTTTTTTGGTGAGTCATGTTGTCTCCTAAAGCACCATTTGCAGTACATGCTTTCTTTACAAACTGCTTTGCACAAAGACTATTAATTCCATCCTGCATTCAGCAACTCAGTGCAGCATTAGAAGCATAACACCAGACACTTTAATATTTTAATAGGATAAAATATGCTAATCATATTATTTGTTATGACAAAACAGTTCTAAATGTGTAGGCTTCACTCATCCATATATTTAATCCATAAAATTACACACACACACACACACACACACACACGTCTTTTCAGCTTGTATCATAAAACAGCTAAAAGTCAGATCTTAATCACCCAAAGCTGTACTGCATTTGAAACCAGATAACACATGTAACTATTAAGACTATGCTGTCAAACAAAAATATACTTTTATCTTCATTTTTGTCAGCATAATCAGCCAGTAACAGAAACTGTGTAAGCAATATCTGGTGATTATATAACACTTTTATATAGCAAAGCAATGAGTGTTATCAAAGTCGTAATTCAGTTACACCAAGTCTGTTATAAACAGTGTAAATAAACACATCTAACAGTTTTATATGCTGCTGTAGTCACCTTATAAAGTCATGTTCACATGGACCTAGGAAGTTCACAGCAAATCAAAATGGAGATATATGAAAGGAAACTTATGTAATATTATCATTTAAAATAAACAACCCAAATATCAGTCAAGTGAAAAAAATCACACCAGGGAATATCACATGTGCTACAAATACATCAATCTTAACAAACAACATTAAGGGAACTATTATCAGAGAGGTTTCCTGTCACGAAAAAAAAAAAAACTGTCTTAGATCATTTCAGCTTGGCTTTGTTGTGTCACAATCTCCCAAAATAACTTACTTAAAATCAGGTTATTCATTATTACTGGACATAGCTGCATGAAGGACCAAACCTCCCTACTGCAATTCAACTGCAGCTGGGGCTTTCAAGAGCTAAAATGGGTCTTTTACCTGTGTTTCTCATTACAGTGTAATGCTGCAGTTGAAATTAGTATGACAGTTCAAGGAGGAATCTACTCCCTCTAATCTGGAAAATAACATTATAATCATACACATACCTATAAATTTGAATACAATGAAAATTGAAGACAGCAGCAAAGAATCTGGTAGTACCCAAGGTCTATAGAGACCAACTAACTGACTTGCACCCTCACTTAACTGCTTCTCAACTCAAGCAAAATGTCAGCAGACTTAATATGTAGTTCATATAATCTACCCGTTAAGCTATTTTACATTCACTGTTACAGATGCTACTGCTTCAAAATTCAGTATTCACCTTAGTCCATCGCACCCCCACTTAAAGGAACAAATTCCTCCTACCCATTCTTGTCCTTATTTACCATCATTTACCACCTTAATGTATTTAGGAAGTCAATGACTGCAGGTAAAATGGAAAAGAGCACACCCTCTATTCCATTCAATACTGCAAATATATTCCTGCAAAACATCATGACCCTGAATGTATAATATGAAATGTAGTGCAGCTGTATATTGCTGGTACCACGTATTGTGAACTTTTGCCAGCTATATCCCTCTTACGTCTACAAAAACATTCTTTGTTAATGCGTCCTTATCCATGAATATGTCAGTATTTAGAACCGCTTACTAAATGAACTTCCAAAAGATATGGGCCCTGCTCTGCGCCACAGAAAGATAAAGCCCTGACTGCAATTCAGACAACCTGAGTTCAGTTAGCATCTTGGGAGGTGAAAAGGTCATTCCGGGTGGATTGGAAATGCATGGCTACAGTTCATCCATCCTGGGAAGAGGATGTGGCAATTCCTTACTGGCTCAGTTGTCACTCCAGTGTTACAGAAGGAAAAGCTCCACCACTTAGATAAAGCCAAGTTTGCTACAAATGTAGATGAATAATTCAAAATAAAAGCAAACTGGCACCAGGGCTACCAATAAGCAACTTTTAATAAAACAACACAGTTGAACAACTTAAAAATGCAAGTAATACTTTTGATACTAATAGCTTCATCAAGCAAAAAGGGGTAACAGGCAAATAAAAGTACTTTTATACAAAGCTACAAAGTCAGTGGTAAGTCATGTGACAATAAATTAACTCACAATAATTAAGATTTAAAGGTATATTCACTTAATACTGTTTAAGTATTTTAAAATAGGTTTAACAGTAAATGCTTCATTTAAGCCTGGACATGCCTGTGCCCTGAATCTTACTATCCATCTGTTCCCCTCTCTTTCCTTATCATTTCTCAAATCATCTCCTCTAATTCTTCCTAAAATAACTTGTAATATTAAAAACTTAAAATTATGTGTATTGTTTATCTCCTTAATGTGTTTGCACAATGCGTTTGTCACAACTTTTCTACTTATCTCAGACAAATGATCACATATGTGTGCTTTAAGTTGTCTATTAATTTTGTCTATATAGAAGGCTTCACATTGTTGGCATACTGCCATACAGACCAAATCTTTAGCATCACAAGTACCATATGCTGTCAAAAAAAATTCACTTTTTTAACCAGATGCTTAATAATTTTATCTGTGTAAATATAGCTGCAATACTGGCAACTATTGCACTTATGTGTACCTTTTTTGTTACTGGTAATGTGACCTAAATTATGTTTCTGTTCCTTACAACACAATCTGTTCTTTAGGTTGTTAGACCTTTTGCAAGAAAATGAGAGCTGTTCATGTCCAGTATCCTTAAATTGGGGAATGTGTTGTACCATGAACCAATATTTATTTATTGCCTGTTTGACTACGGTTGTATTTCTATCGTATGTTAATGTGCATCTAAATTTGCATTTCTTGGTGCTATCAACTTCGTTAATTGTGGCCAGGTTATGCACTGTGTCTATGATCTGGCAAAAATTGGTCTAGCTGTACAATTTCTTTGACCTTTGATATCCATCTCTATGGCGGTCATTTTGCATTTATTGTACCCCCTCTGTACAAAATCTTGAGTCATACGGTCCATTTGAATGTTCATTGTGCTATCTATAATATTCAGCTTCGCTGTTCACATAATCTGATTTTTTCACTGTATTTTGAAATATGTGTAGTGGATGCATACTAGTACTGTGTAAACAGGTGTTTCTTTTAACTTCCTTTTTATACAGCGTGGTTTCAATCTGTCCAGTATGCTGCTTAACTAACCTAATATCCAGGAAATCAATCTAAGCAAAATTTAACATGCTCTGAAATTAAAAAAAAAAACATCAGATGTATTAATATAATTAAGAAAAGCATTAAACGGAGTAACTAGGCCCTGCCATACGAGAAAAGGTTAATCAACAAATCGTTTGTAAAATAAAATGTAACTACAATATTGATTTCTTGATGAAGGCACATAGTCAATTTCCCATTTATTCATAACTATGTTTGTCTAACTATTGGCCACTGGCATGCCCATAGCCATCCCTCTTTGTTATTTATAGTAATGCTCAAGAAACAAAAAAAAAAATAGTATTTAAAACTAATTCTAACAAGGCATAAATTGCATTTGAAATTGTAGATGTATATGTGGGGTTCCCAGAAATAAACCCCCTAACAAATTCTGCACCTACGTCATTTGGTATAGAAGTGAAAAGAGAGTCTACATAAAGGGTAACAAAATAACAGTCTTAACACGTTATTGTTTATGGACCAACTAAATGACTGTTGAAGAAAAGCTGCAGTGTCTTTTATGATGGTAGTAGACATACTTAATGCTGATTTTATTTTCCAGATGGCTCCATATTGGCTCAGTTACCCAACCAAGACTATAGATCTCAGTGGTGTTTCCTGTAGTGACTTGTGGATTTTGAGAACCCCATATATAACTGGTATCTTGGATGTGTGTACATGTTAAAAGTCTAAAAGATTCAGTGAAATTTCACCATTTAAGTGCATATGGTATACAGTAGAATTCACAGCATTAATAATAGTCATAACTTCCATTCTATTAACAAGCAAATAATCAACAGTATTAAGCATTTTAAACATCTTAGAACAATAATACTCTGCACATCTCTCAACTGTACATATTTTCGCAGAATGTCCAGATTTTTGCCTCATATTATTGGCCAGATTTTCATAAAATTGTGGTTTTCTGGCAAATTAGTGCCAAATCATTAAAGAACTGAAGTTAGAAAATAATAACAGATATTTGAGTTTCAGACTTCATACCCTTCGGAAAAATTCATGCTAATGCAAAACCTGTTATTCCATCAACTTTCTAAGTTTGTAAGAGCAATATTTAAAAATTATTTAAGAGGTTGAGAGGTATGATTTATTACTCTGTGTCTAATACAACTGCACTGGCTTTATCAGCACCCTTGATAACAATATGAGTACTGAAAGTTAGTGACTTAATAGCCATTTGCTGGTCTTTTGATATACTGTAAAATGTTTTTTATGAGGTCCCACAATGTTGTTGTTGTTGTTGTGTCTTTCGGCTTTTCCCAGTTAGGGGTCGCCACAGTGGAACTCCGGTCCGCTAACGATTGGCAGTAGATTTTTACGTGCCGAGTTGCCAGCCCTGATGCACAACCTTCAACGAAGGTATGCCCATTCACGCATGTCTCCACACAGGAGACGCTCTAGCTGAGAATCGGACAGGGCAACGTCTTACTGTGAGGCGACAACGCTACCACAGCACCACCACCGCAGTACTTATGAGGTCCCACAATATGCTGATAAATGTCATTTTCACTGCCTTCTCAAAGGCTACTATTAGTGGATTACTACTAGGTTGACAGTCATTAAAACCATACAATAATTTAAGGTTTAGCTGCAGAGTAAATAACTTGAACTCCATTAAAGTATTTGAAATATCTAAATGTCCAGCAGGTACAAAGCTTAAACCCCTTTTTGAGTACAGCATATTCATGTTCTCTTAACTTGTATTTAGATAAATTGAAAACTATACCATTTATGTCCTGCTCTGACTCCAACTCCAACCTCTGCTGTTGTTCACTCTCCTTCTGTCCTGTGGCATCTGTAATGGTTCTTTTTGAAGGACTGAAAAATTCATGGGGTCTAATGCAGAAATTAGAATGGAATCAACTACTGTTCACTCATTTGGCTGTTCTACAGGAAACGCTGTTTCTTCAACTGCTGTTCTGACGTCACTAGTGTTCTTCTGCTGTTCCTGACTTGTCTCTGCCTCTGCAGTAGAATGACCATCATGAAGTGTCTCTTTAACTTGAGCTTTTTTGTTTCAATTAAATGATGCTCATTTGCCCGTTACATCTTTTTGACTGATGGAGCTATTAGTAGCAAAAGTATTACTTGCATTTTCAAGTTGTTCAACTGTGTTGTTTTATTAAAAGTTGCTTATTGGTAGCCGTGGTGCCAGTTTGCTTTTATTTTCAAGCAGTCACTCAAGTGTTATAGAGAGATGCCCCAGAGCATGCATGTGAAGTAGGATGAATGCATAGCAGAGAGGGATGTACTGGGATACACCACCAGATGAAGGGTTAGGGACTTGTACAGAAGCACACTCATTGCAGGATTTCAGCAAGGGAAGCAACTTCTATATGTCAACATGTATGACAGCCCCTCTGGATGACAGTCATTCTAGTGGATCTAGGGGACTCCACACTACTAGGGAATGAATGGCCTTAAATCCAGTAAGGGAAAGCTTAATTACTGGCAGGCAGAAGGATGAAAAAGCATCTAGAAAAAAAATCCAACATACATTCCTGTAATGCATTACACTTGGTATAATTAAAATGCCTGCAAATGACAACCACTTTCTTATGGTTTCCTAATGACATTGATAACATAACAATATACACGGATTTATTATAATCAGACTGTTCAGTATATTTCAGTAGTAGACTTAACCTGGAATCAATTTTATTTACACAATTTTTCTAATAAAGTAAGCTTATTGAGACCTGGGAGGTGTTTCCTAAGTGGGAGTGCATAAAATGTTAGCACCAAACTGTGCAGTTGCATTCACACAAAAAGTCCTTCTTTCTGAACTATATATATATATATATATATATATATACACGGATTTATTATAATCAGACTGTTCAGTATATTTCAGTAGTAGACTTAACCTGGAATCAATTTTATTTACACAATTTTTCTAATAAAGTAAGCTTATTGAGACCTGGGAGGTGTTTCCTAAGTGGGAGTGCATAAAATGTTAGCACCAAACTGTGCAGTTGCATTCACACAAAAAGTCCTTCTTTCTGAACTATATATACCAACGTTTTTTAAAGTAGGTTTCACAAAAATGTCTAGTTTATATAAGTAGGGTTCAGGAAAATGTCGGTTCAGAAAAATGTCTAGTTTATATTACCTTTTTACAATTAATTTGCAGGATTTCTGTTCTGCAAGGAACAGAAAGTCCACAAATAATAAAACACTGATGCTTGCTGTTGATGCAGTTGCTGGATCATGATGTAAGTATTTTGTGTTTGTTTTTTTTTTGTTTTGTTTTTTTTTTTAATTTATCCAAACTGTCAGGCAACCAGATATCTGTGCACAGCTTTGCAGGATGACGATGAGAGCATAACTCTCAATTTTCCTTAATTTTGCATCAAATGTTTGGACTTTTCCTCATAAAATTTGTTGGCTTTCTGGTTCAGTGGTACACATTTTATGGGGAATTCATAAAGTTTACCATAACACTTACACCTTGTTGTTACCTTTTTCAATTCAGAAACAGCTCTAACATGTTGCAGCACAGTGCTCTAGCTCGAAGACACACAACACCTTTCAGGGCTGGCTCCACATAATATGCTAATTAGCTACATGCTTTCTCTCTCCCAGAAACACCTCCAGGAAGGCATCTACATACCAAGTGTTCATGAAATTGCTCAGATGTGTAGATCAGCACAGTAGTGCACACATCCAAAAGTCCAAGTTCATCTACTGGAATTCAACATAGTATGGGGATCAGGGGTGGGGGAGCCACTAGACACCAGGAATTACTCTAAATATGTGTTCTGTAATGACACGTACACTAGTACAAGAACAGGGATGTGTGGGGGAAACACTAGCCATCAGGGATACTACGCCTGTGCCATAATGGCGTCTACAGCAGTAATGGAATTGTGGGGTGGCGTGAAGTACTAGCCATCAGGGATACTACTCCTGTTCTGTAACAGCACTTACACTAGTATGGGAACTAGGGCTGGAGGAGTACTGTAAACTTATGTGGCTTAACAGCATTCAAATTAGTATAGGATTTTTGTGAAACCCACTTTAAGAAACATTGGTATGGGGACTGCGGTGTGTGGGTTTGTGTTTGAATGTGTACTTATGTGGGAGAGTAACTGCGGAGGATGCCTACGGCTACACAATGTAGCCACAGCTGTTAACTACCACAAGATGCTGATCAGCAGTGCAATTCAGGAGACATGCTGATTCAGTCGTCTTTCTTTCTCTGGTGACTTTGGTGGGAAAAATTTACTTTTTACATAATTGTTAAACTGACATGTTGATGCTTGATCTGTTCTCAGATCTGTTTTTCCTTACTATCAGTCTGACCTCCAGAATGCCATACAGAAAGAAAGCATGACTTAAGCAGTTCTCCCTCTAGTTCCTATTTTCAACTGATTTTGTAGTCTCTCACTCTCTCTCAACACACCATTTTGACATTCTGTGAAACCTTGTATATATTCCATTTTGAATTCCTCAAATTTTCTTACAAATTATATGATCACTGCAGTGTGCATTGTTATTCACAGGTAAGTGGGCAGCACAGGCATGAAATCACTGGAAATCCGACACAAGGGGCTGAGTCATTCAATACGCAATAAGCAGGGGTGAGGTACCTACAATGAAGACACAGCTCTTACAATGGTGTGTTTCTTGCTGAAAAAAAGAAAAGGCGGACCATGAACATATGCTTAAGATCTTACAACAAAAGCAAAGTACAGTTGTGTACACTTACCATAAATGTAGCTGTATCAGTGTATTCACTGTTGCAGTCATCACATTTGGTTTATCTGCCTGCACGTAGCCCTCAGCCGGCCTGAATACCAGAGTCTTGGGATTTCTGCGTCGGATGCTGTCGCTTCTTCCATGACGTCAGGTCGTCAGGGGTATAAAACATGCAGCTGACGCCATTACATCAGTTTTTCTTGCCCCAGGTGTCAGGTGCTCCCAAAATTGGAAGCAATTATATGGTGTGGAACACCCCCAGCAAAAGCAAATACACATAGTATAAGATATGCCAAACCAAAAAGGATAGGTGAAAACAAAGACAACCAGGGGGCTGAAGGGAGGGTAACCAAGACTGCAACAGTAAATACACTCGAACATCTACATTTAGGGTAAGTGTACACAACTGTACTATGTTCTTCATGTTTCACTGTTGCAGTCATCACATTTGGGTTGATTCCCATAGCTAAGGAAGGGTGGCGGTAGATTAAGAAGCATTAGGCCTGGCAATCAGGCCCTGTAAGACTGCTGTAGCAAATCCAGCTCTGTATTTAGAAAAGATAGGCAAGTGGTAATGCTTGGTGAAAGTGTGTACAGAGCTCCAGGTTTCAGCTTCCAGGATGTCCCTGGTAGGGACTCCTCTGAGAAATGCAGTACAGGAAAATATAGCCCTAGTGGAATGCATTCTTATCCCCTGTGGGGTAGGTTTTCCATGGTGCTTGTAGCAGAAATGGATGCAGTGTGCTATCATTTAAATATGGTTTGCTTTGAAATGGCCTTCACCTCTGCCCCCGCAGCAAAGCTGACTAGCAGCTGGTCAGATTTTCTGAGAGGCTTAGTCCTGTCCAAATAGAATCTAAGCTGTCTGTGCACATCTAGAGAATATAGTATCATTTCCACTTTATTCTGAGGATTAGGGAACAAAGTAGGCAAATGAATGGACTGGTTAAAAGCCACACTAGACATCACCTTGGGCATAAAAGATGGGTTAGTCCTGAGGGAATCCTGTCAGCACGGAAGATAATGAAAGGTTCCACTGCCATAAGGGCCTGCAGTTCAGACACTCTTATTGCTGAAGTGATGGCTAGAAGTACAGCTGTTTTCCATGAGAGGAATTTTAACTCTGCTGTAGCAGCCGGTTCAAAGGGGGGAAGTGTACTTTTTCCAGTACAAAGTTAAGGTCCCAGGCTGGAGTGGGTGCTCTCCTCGGGGGTCTTACATTTTTGGCCCCTCTAAGGAACTGTTTTACCAGAGGCTGAGAGAAGAGGGGTGGCTCAGTATTATAATGAGCTGAGATGGCAGCGGCATGAATCTTAATTGAAGAGAATGATAGGCCCTTGTAAATCATTTCTGTTAAGTAATCTAGTATATGAGGTAAGCTGGGCACAGTTGTGCCCATCCCTTGAGATTGGCTCCAGGAACAGTATCTTTTCTACTTTTCTGGATATGATTTTCTAGTACTAGGCCTCCTTGCCTCAAGAATGACATCCAGTACCTGCTTACTGAGGGCTGAGGTGAGTTCAGGGGATTAGCCAAGCTGCAAGGTTCAGGGTCTGAAGCTAAGGGTGCAGAATTTGGCCCCCCTGCTGAGGAAGGGGTCTGAGGCAGGTGCCATGGTTGTAGCACTGTCAGACTGCGCAAAAGAGGACACCAGTGCTGGTGTGGCCAGTCTGGTGCAATCAGGATTGTTTTTGGCTTGTCCTGTTTGATCTTTAGTAGAACCTTCAAGAGGAGAGGCAGAGGGGGAAAGGCATAGACTGAGAGGCTTTACCAGGAAAAGGACAGGGCACCCACCTTCCAAGCTTGGCTGTGGGGATTTCTGGTGCAGTATTTGTTCAATTGATAGTTCTGAGGGGAAGCAAACAGGTCCCCCTCTGGTGTCCACCATCTGTTCCCCAAAAGCTTGAATATTTTGGGTTCCAATTTCCATTCATGTGGGTCCATGAGATTTCTGCTTAAGTCATCTGCCAGTGAATTTAGTTTGCCTGGCAGGAAATGAGCTTGTAGGTGCACTTGGTTGCTCAAGGCTGTGTTCCACAGAGCCATGGCTAGTCTGCAGAGTGGGTAGGAATGTGTTCCCCCTGCTTGTTTATGTACCACATAACTGTGGTGCTGTCTGTCTTTACCAATAGCTGTCCTGGAAGAATTAGGCCTTTGAAGGCTGTTAGAGCATTCTGTACAGCTAACATTTCTTTTTGATTGATATGCAGGTGCATCTGCTTTGGGTTCCATTTGCCCTGAATGCACTGCCCTGCTATGTGAGCCCCCCATGCATAGTCTGATGCGTCTTTTGTTAGGGTTTGGGCGGCAGGGGGAAGAGTGAAAGAGAATCCCTTGTTTTGGTTGAAGGCCTCTGCCCACCAAAGGAACTCTGACCTTAGACACGGAATGATAGGAATTATTTCCAGGTCCTGAGAATGTTGACACCATAGACTTTTTAGATACCATTGAAGTTTCCTCATATGCAGTTTTACATATGGAATTAACAGAATGCAAGAGGCCACGAACCCCAGAGCTTGCAGTATTTTCCTTGCAGATAGCTGGGTTTTTGTGGCCAGTAGGTTGAAGTAAGTTGTCAAATAAATTTGTTTCTCTGGAGTGAGGAATGCCACCTGGGAAGTTGTGTTCAAGCTTGCTCCCAGGAATACAATCTGTTGGCAGGGTACTAGGTGCAATTTCATTTCGTTGATGGTGTTCCCCAGTGAAGTTAGAAGTCTCTTTAGAAATGTCAGGTGCTGTAGCAGAAAGTCCTGACTTTCCACCTGAATCAGGCAATCGTCCAAGTATGGGTAAATTTGAATACTTCTCTGTATGTAAAACGCAATGGCTGGAGCTAGGCACTTTGTGAATACCCTGGGTGCAGTAGATAAGCCAAAGGGAAGTGCACAGAACTGATAGTGCATAGAGCCTGCCCTGAAGCAAAGGTATTTCCTGCAAGATTCCCTTATGGGGATGTGCAGGTAAGCTTCTTTTAAGTCTAGGGTTGCCAGCCAGGCATCCTTGGCTAGCAAAGGAAGCAGGTGCTGGAGAGTTAACATTCTGAATTTTGGAACCACCAGAAAGGTGTTGAGAATAGATAGACCCAGGGTAGGATGCCAGGAGTTTTCTTTTCTGGGAACCAGGAACAGTCTTGAATAAAAGCCTTGTCCCCTTTGTTCTGCTGGGACAGGTTGAATAGTCTTGATGCTGAGGTGAGAAAGTACTTGCTTTTGGGCCTCTGCCCACTGGTTTGGAGGGAGGTTTGGCCATCCACTTAGGGTTGGGAGTGAGTGGAAGTGGAATCTGTATCCTAGGGAAACTATGTTTAAAACCCATTTGTCTTGGGTAATGTATTCCCAGTTTTTTGCATGCAGGGCGAGTTTTCCTCCTAAAGGTGCAAGTACTTGAGCAAGGTTTGGGGGAGTTAAGGATAAGTCATTGTGCAAGTTTACCACAGGGGGTGGCTTACTACTCCATGTTTTGAATGTGGGAGCACCCCACTGCTCAGATCTGTGAATAACCTGAGACTGAGTCTTGGGGGTCTGCTGCCCCTGGGTTTGGACTGAGAAGGCCTGGAAGGGACTGGAAAGGATCAGTTCTTTGAAGGCCAATGTCTACTGAATCTAGGTGGTTGTACTTGTAAGAAATCTTTAACAGTTTGCATAGATTTAGCTTTCTCCTCCATCCTTTTGAGAACTTCTTCTGCTTTATTGCCAAATAGGAGTTCTTGGTTTAAGGGTGCATCCAGTAATTTTGCTTTGACATGATCTGGCAAGTTTTGTTCCTTAAGCCAAGCATGCCTTCTAAGAACAGACCCAGTGACAGCAGCACTACAAGATGCTTCTAAAGCATCAAAACCACACTGCAAGGGTATGTTTACAAACTTGGTCAGTAGAATGCATTAACTCTTATAAATCTTTGTGTTCTGCACAGTCAGGAATCAGCATCATTTTATGTTTAATTAGCCCCATAATATGCTGCTGATACTTTAACATATGAAAATGGCAATTTAAAGCCCTAATGGCCAGAGTAGCAGAGGTGTACACCTTCTTACCCCATCTGTCTAAAGCCCTATAATCCCTGTCAGAAAGGGTAGGATTATTGGCAGCAGTAGCCTTAATGCCTTTTGGTCCTTGGGAAATGGTCTCTGGATCCACAGTAGGATTCTTGAAAAGGAATTTGTGAGAGTCAGGTACTCTATAGTACCCGTCAGGTTTCCTGGGAGCTGGAGGCAAAGTATCCGGGGTAAGGCTGGATTCCAAGAAAACATCATCTACAATCTCCAGAACAGGAGGAATAGCTAGAGGCCTGTGCTGAGGCAGGTTTAAAAATTCCCTGAGTCTCTTTTTGGACTGAGAGTAGTCCTGGCTTTCCCAGCGGAAATGCTCCCTAAGGGCATGCAGGATTTCACCAAAAGATTCTGGAGGGGAAGCAGAGGGAATGGAATCTTCTGCATCAGAATCCTCATAGGTAGATAAGGGTATGTCCTGGTAGTCAGAAGAAACAGAGATACCAGATTCCTGATCAGAAGAATCAGAAGGAAAATCAGTTCTAGGTCACTTTGAGGGGGAAGGCTGGCTTCCCCTAATTAAGGTAATAAGGTCTTCAGCCATTCTAATCATTTGTTTTTGAGCCCTGTGGGCCTGAGAATGCACGTTGGTCGTCAGTTTCCTAGGCATAGTGCGAACTTTAGGCCTGAGAAATTCAGTATTTTTGGCTTGAAACAAAGTCGTCGGTTTAATATGAAAATCGATAGGCCTGAATACACCCTCAGAAGCCGGTGCCTGCACAGCGGATCTGAACTCATCCAAGGTAGAGACATCCGCAGGTTCCATAGTCGAAGCAGCATCTCGTGGCATACCAGACTCCGAATGGGTCTCAGTAGAGGCCTGCGAATCTATAGAAGCAGGTATCAGGGCCGTGAAAGCGCCTCACTGAGTACAGAGCTTAACGGTAGCGTTGTCAGCAGTTCTGGAAGTATGCAGTCTGTCTCTGTCTTTATCCTTATTTTTTTTATGAAGATCAGTAGTCAGATGGCTTACCGACGCCATTTCAGAGTATGGAGATCGAGAGCGAAAGTATTTAGCTACAAAAATTGCCCGATGACAGATAGTTCAGGCATTGAATAAGGCACAAAACCGACAGTGAGGGACGTCGTGGTCCGGGCCTAAACAGGTGACGCAGTAAGAATGAAAATCTCTATGAGGTATTTTCTTTCCACAGGCAAGACAATTATTAATTTTTTTCTGACATCAGTTAGAGCAAGAGCAAGAAAAAAGGATCCCCAAAGGGGTACTTAACTTTTAGAAGACTTCAGGTCTGAAACTCGAAAACAAAAATTTCTGGAGTCAGCCGACCGGCACTTGTGGACTGCTTCTGCTTTGGGCACCGCATGGCAAGAAAGACTGATGTAATGGCGTCGGCTGCATGTTTTATACCCCTGATGACCTGATGTCATGGAAGAAGCGACAGCATCCAACGCAGAAATCCCAAGACTCTGGTATTCAGGCCGGCTGCGAGGTACCTGTAGGCAGACAACCCAAATGTGATGACTGCGACAGTGAAACACGAAGAACATCTACTGAAAAACTAATGATACTGTATGCAAAGATGTTTAGACAATGCACTAATTCAGTAAACTGTCGCTTTAAGTCACTGGGAAGACAAAAAAGGATTGAGAAAGAAATGTAACACCGATGTCACATTTTGTAGGTACAAGCTTATTAAGGGAAAAAGTAATGACCACGATATAACATATTAGCACCACTGTTCCCACCATGACATTTATGACAAAATAAGCTAAAAACTAAGACTGATAATATGGAGTGATGTAGAAAGATCAGTACTGCCTAGAAAATCGTAATATGTTCAAAAGAAGTCTTCATTTCTGTTTTTACCCAGAGATATAATTTTAAATTTCCTACTGCTTGTTTCTAGGGCAGTTTAATAAATTGGCTTTCTGTTTCCTTTTCTGGTCATTGGTATCTGCTAAGTAAGTTGATATAGCTGGAAAAATGGTGAGTTTGTCTTTAGGAAAAACTAAGAGAACATCAATATATTTTAGATCTAGTATGGAGTCTTCTAGGCACGTTCTGCTTCGTAAGCTTTATAGTCATGCTACTGATGTTAATTTTGATTTCACTATTCAATACATATAGTACAAAATTAAATCACTTTTGCTCTGACTGCATATTAACTGTAATACAGTGTACCATGCAATAGAGACTTTGGCACGCAGGCTCATTCCACATCTCCGCTATGCAAAGCATGCATGTGAAGCCAAACTATCTGAGACTATTAAACTTTCAAGTGCTTTCTTGATGGAACAACAGCACTTAATGAAAAACAGTGCTCAAACCACAGGAATACTGCCAGCAGTGAAAGAATCTCCAGCTTGCTGTGATAATCAAGGAAGAGGAACAAAGCATGAATTTGCTGACTCTGTCACCTCGACAAAGCGGATGTGTGAAATCTAGACACATGAAACAGATTTTTATTTAACTGCTATGGGATCTGGAACTCCTCCAGGAGGATGTGTTTAATTGCCTATGGTAGTGGAAGAAGGAAAATGCAATGCTGAACTATTAAACCAAAATATCCAGGAACTGTTTGCAAATGTTAAGTATTCAAAAGCATCTTGTTCTTTGTTCTGCTAATTCCCAAGCTTTCCTATAAAGAACCAACCAGCATACTGATTTTATTTTTTTTTTTAAATATGTATGAGTCAGTTTAAGGTCTGTTTTCTCATTTCAGATAAAATATTTATTTATATATTTGCTCCTACTGGATATGGGCCTTTTATAAAAGGATGGAAGGGTAACACGTTGAAGAATTAAAATAGTTTTTATCCACCAAGAAGTATGTAAAGTACTTTTTGCCATTAAAGTCATAGCATACAATATGTAATGCTTATAGTAACAATATGGAAATCATCACTTTATCTATACTCCAGTGGAGACTCCTAAATATATACATATATATATATATATATATATATATATATATATATATATATATATTTATGTAAAACGTGCAGATTGGATAGGCAAAACAATGCTTTTCTGCTGTTGAAATACATGCTCATGTGTCGAGGTGTATGCTTTAACGGAGATGTAGTACAGCTAAATGGTGTCAAAGTTATACACAATATTTATCCACCTATGTATTGTCAAAATCCAAATGGTGAGAATTCATCTCCCAAAATTTAATTCACTGGGAGCTCAACCAGACAAAAAGTTTGAAAGAAAGCATTTTTTTCAGCCCCCCCCCCCCCCCCCAGCAAACATATATGGAAGCGAAGCCTCCAGCACCCTCTATACTTGTACATAGCAACTCCACAGTCACAGAAATAAAGGCAAATGAGAAAAGACTACACAGTGCTATGACTGCTAGTGTGCAAACAAAAATCATACTGGCAGTGTTTTTCTACAGAGAACAATAATAAGGAAGAAGCAAATCTGTGAATTTAAATCAACACGTTTAACCCTCCCATTTAGAATTCAGTTTCTACTAGATGAGCCACACAATATATGCAGCATATAAAATGCATTAACAGCTGAGCTATCCCATAGTAAAGTTAGGGTAATAGGATCTACATTCAATGAGCAAGAATTAGAAAAAACCAAACAATTTACTGCTTATCAAATATATCACTTTCAAATCATCTATGTAGGTACTTTGTAATGGTGCGGCACCTGAAAGAAGTTTTGTGTTTGTAATCTGTAATTGTCATTCTGTCAAATTACTCAGCTATTCACATTACAATAAGAAGCACACAACTGTGCAGAAGTGAATTCACTTACCAGAAGCTGTACTAACGCATTACTTATAATGTCTTAACATACAGTACTTAGAAGGACATGATGCTTATTTTATAGGTACATTACAATGGATACACATTCTGCATTCTGCAGGAATTCTGCAGCAATTTTACTAAATTTCAGTAATAACACCCTTCCAAGTTCAATAAGCTATCACAGTATTTTTTGTGCTCAGCACTACAAATAAAAATGAATAAAAGGAAAGCAAAAAAACTCAGCAGCTGTATCATCTGTTTTGAATATGAAACTTTCATATGCTGCGCAAATGTAATCACTCTGACTTACTGCATAGTATGAACATGTTTAAGATTAATAGCTAACCTGAGTAGTTAAGTATTATATGTCTGTAGACTAAATGTTAGCAATTATAATTACATCTCCACTGTCACTATTTTGCATTAATAATTGAAATGTTGTTTTTAAATTCTTGTAAATACAAAAACAGCTGTACAATGTAGCCCTAAATCTTCAAAGGCATGTCATTTACAAAGACAACAGAAGTACTCAGACACTAAAATAGCTCAATCTAACACAAATAAAGATATCTCTTTACTTATTTACTTATATTTGTTGACCATGAATGTCTATTTGGGAAGACACATCTTCAGTGGAGTTCTGGGAAGCAAATCTCCAGGTAAATAAAATAAGTAAACATATGCCACTTGTACTGGCACACTGCCTACCTTAACATTTGGCACATATATTGAATTAGTACAGTAGTACAGTTTTGCCACCTTGTAACTATGCAATTAATTATGGGAATCATAACAGCAGTTTTGGAGGCACCAGGCTCCCTATGTAGCCATAAGATAAAATGTTAAAATGTTACACAATCAAAAGCAAAGGGTATATTAGAACTTAGCAATTTTTACCACCTTACTGCAAAAGTACTTAACCCTAGGATAACCTGTTTCACACAATCACAGAATAACCCGTACTTCATACCAGAGATGCCATGCCACCGCATTAACTCCTAACCATGTTTTGCTTTCCCTGCTTTGGCAGGCAACAAAGACAGAACTAAGTGCCTTTGTGAATTATTTAAATACAAGTTGTAGCTTTTTAGAATTTACGTTTACTATTTCAGATTCCAGCACTGATTTTCTGGATGTCCAGATTATTGGGGACAATGCTGGCATCTTGCATACATGACTGTATCGAAAGGAATGCTATCGCCAACTTTTTTACACTGTGAAAGCATGCATTCTAAGCATGCCTTTAAAAATGTTTTGAAGGGACAAATATTAAGGAACTGTAGGCTTACTAGAGGTGAACTAAAAGAGCAGTTAGATATTGTTAAGAAGGCGTTTTTAATAAGAGGCTATAAGGAAATGGACATTACATTAGTACATGATGAAGTTAAAAGGGGATAGGAATAGCCTGGGAAAACCTTATTTTTCACTACCCCATACATGTAATTGTAAGGAGGACAGCTTAAGTAAAAGGATACCATTTTCACTTACCTATTCTACAGATGATCGGGGTATTAGGAATACAATACGGAAACACTGGCATGTGTTACAAGTGGAACCAGCTATAGCCCAGTTACTGGAGCCCAGACCACTTTTTGATTTCAAGAATAAACAGTCTTTGAAACGTAAACTTTATCCCAGGAATGGTGGAGAGACATTAGATAACAGAGGAGTTTGGTACTAGGAAATGTGGAGCTTGTTCATTTTGTCATGTAACCAATGAGTCAACAATATTGGTACATCCACACACTGGCAGAACATATAAAGTTAGGGCAAAGGTTGACTGTAATACACAGAACTTAGTGTATGTTGCCCTATGCACAGTCTGTAATCAGTTTTACATAGGTAAAACAAACAGGCGTTTAAGGGAAAGAATGAGAGACCATCTGTACTGTGCACGTAGGGGTTTAACCTACAGTGCTATTGTCAAATACATGATTGAGAAAGGAGAGAAACATATTTTTATGTTCTCAGTGTTAGAAGTTATACCCCCTAGGGTTAGGAGAGGACATCTGACCAATGCTACAGAACAGACAGAGTTGAGATGGATATTTAGACTGAGAGCGCATCAAGACTACGGGTTGAATGATTATGTTTCTATACAACCAGCCTTAAAATCCAGAAGGCTGAAGAAATAAGTTTTAAAAAGTTTTAAATAATGTTGTAGAATTTTATTGTATAGGTTCATAGGTGTGTACTAGGCTAATGGCCCTGGAGCCTTTACAAGCCTAGCTCATAGGATTACCCTGACATCGTGCCACCTGAACTTAGTTCTCAGTGCCTCTGTCGAGTAGAGCCATTGGAGTGATCCCTGGGTGAATTTTCTATTTCCCATCCACTCATCAATATTTCTCTTGAAGAGGGCCAGTGAGGTGCTCTGTTTGACATGTATGGGAAGTTTATTCCATAGCATGGGCAGTCTCTGGGTTATGAACCTGTCCCTCCAGCAAGTTCTGCTGATTGTAGTCATGAGGTTGAGGTCTCTGGAGCATGTGGGTGTGGAGGGATTGGGATTTCTTTAGCTGTAGCATTTCTAACAGAGATGGGTCAGACATGGCTTTGTAAGTCAAGTAGAGTTCACCTCTAAGTAGGCAATATGAGACAGAGAATATTTGGAGTTTTTTGAGTCTGTCCATATAAGACAAGTGTTTAAGGCCTAGGATCCTCTTTGTGAGATACTTTTGCAGCCTCTCCAGTTGTTGCAGGAGTCTAGTGAGGTACATGCCAAATGGGGCACTGTACTCAATGACTGGCCTAATGAGGGAAGAGTACAGGGAGACAATGACCCCTTTCTTCCTGGATGCAAAACCCTTAGTAATGAGATGTGCCACATAGAAGGACTTTCTAACCACAGTGGCAATGTGGTGGTCAAAAGAGACATTGCTGTCAGCCTGTGTTCTCAGATCTTTCTGTGTTCAGTGGACTACCATCGATGTGGTAATTCATGGGAACTGGGTTTTTCCCAAAGGGGATGATGACACATTTTTTGGCATTGAGCTTAAGGCCATGGTTCTGACACCAGTCGCTGGTCTCAGTGAGGCCTTTTGTAGGATCATCACTTGAGGAGTTAATAATGGCTCCAAACTTGCAATTTTCTGCAAACTTTCTCAGTCAGAGTCCCTTTGTCTTGGCCTGCACTTCTGAAAAGTAGATACCAAACAGGGCAGGACCTATCCCTGTGGAACTCCACTCGTGACTGGTTGGCAGTCCGACTTGAAGTCTATCTGTGAGCCAGTTTGCACCTACCTAGTGATACAGGGGTTGATGCCTAGCTTAGTGAGTTTTTCTATGATTCCTGAGTGGGGAATGGTATCAAAGGCCTTGGCTAGATCAAGGTAGGCTGTATGAACCACCTTGCCTTCATCCACAACTCTGGTGACTGACTCAAAGAAGTCGACCAAGTTGTGCAGGCATGATCTACCCTTCACAAAACCAAACTGTGCGGGATCTAGAGTTTGGAGATTCCCTATATCCTTGTTTATTAGGTCCATGATGATGCATTCCATAGCTTTGCATATCAGACTTGTCAGGCTAATGGGGAGATAGTTCCCAGGGTCTGTAGTTGCTCCTCCTTTGTGGAGAGAGACGACTGTAGCAGTGCACCATTCGGTAGGGACAAGGCCTGAGGTGAGGCTGTGACTGAACAGGGCACACAAGTGAGGTGCCAGTTCACTCTGTAGTTCATGTAGAACACAGCCAGGGATATTGTCAGGTCCCACAGAAGCTGTATTCCTTGCCTTGGACAGTTCTGTTTTGACCTGTGCAGCAGTAATACTAGGTGCCTGGCAATCTGCTGGTATCATGATTGGTCCTTTGGGGGGGGAGAGGGGTAAAGTTGGCACTGAATCTGTCAGCCAGTATATTGGCAATATCTGTTGGCTCGGTATAGGAGGTACCATTGTGCAGTAGCTCAGAGCAAATCTGGGTACTGCCATGGAGATAGAAGGCCTTGTGGTTGTCTTTACTATCTGCTGCAATTCTGTTTTCATAGCTAGCTTTAGAGGATTTGATGAGGGATCTCATCTTTTTGTTGAGGCTGATAAGGGAGTTTTTCCAGTCTTGGGACTTCACCTTATTCCACATCAGTTTCCTCCTTTTGTAGTAGAGTTGTTTATGGGAGGGGACCACCAGATTGGCTTTCTTTTTTTGGAGGACAGCGTCTTGGTTCTATTGGGTATGGCGAGATCCATGCATTTGTGTATGTGTTCATACAGTGCATTGGTGTATGATTCAGCAGTCATGGAACTATTCTCCATTTGCACGGGTGCTGTGAAGTTAGCCACCTCTGTTTTTAGGAGCCAAAAGTTAGCTTTGGATAAGTTTTTCATGGTGGTTACCTTTGCAGGGGGGGGTGTGGATTTCAAAGATGATTAGTTTGTGGTCAGATCTAACCAGGGAGGAGTTGACTATTGGTGTAGAGCAACAGTTGCCCATGTTAGTAATGACTAGGTCAAGGATGCTGCTACCTCTAGTAGGGGTAAGAACGAGCTGGTCCAGGGCATTAGAATTAATGAATTCCAGGAAACATTGGGCAAGTGCATTGGTACATGAGTAGTTTTCCCAGTTAATGGAGGGGTAGTTGAAGTCACTCAATATGACAGTGTGAGGTTGGACCCTAATATTCTCCAGGGTGCTTAGGAATGTGGAGCGTGAGTCTTGGGACATGGTTGGGGACCTACAACCGGCTATGACCTGAATCGCTGTCTTACCCAATGTTAGCTGCACATGAAGTATCTCTGATGTGTTATGTTGGGCTACCAGTCTTGAAGTGTGCGCATTCTTTATGAATATGGAAACACCACCACCTTTAGAGCTTCAGTCCAAGTTCTGGGGCCGAAAGCTGTGGAATGAGTTATAACCTGGTAGTGCAGGAGTGCTTTCTGCTGCCTTGAACCAGGTCTCTGTTACAGCACAAATGCCAATGTTCTCCATTTTAAGGAGTGCTTCAGATTTTTGAGATTTAGACTTCTAGAAGCATGACCCCCAGATTGCATTTGTTTGTACTGGTGTTTTAGTTGCGGAGTATGATCTGAAGAAGCAAAAGTGTTTTTGCATAAGTGCTCATAATTTGAAGTCTTGGCTTGTTTTATCCACTTGCTGTGTTTCTGCTGTCATGTTTGTTTGTTTTTTTCCACTGAATTTTTAGAACTGAGCAATTTATTGCAGAGGATTTACTTTTTCTTTTTGGCTACCTTTTTTAAATGATAACCATGGCCTCATGACATAATCAGTTTGAATAGGATCATAGAAAGTTACTAGCCTAATAGCTCTAGGGGCCTTACACGCCCAGCTAAATTCTACCCTTACTTCCACAATTAGCACCTATTGCCCCTGTCCAAGAGGGACAGAGGTGGAACCTCCTGGGTGAATTTATGGTTACCCATCCAATCATCCAGAATGCATTTGAAGAGGGCCAATGAGGTGCTCTGTTTGACATGAGGTGGGAGTCTCTTCCAAAGGTGTTGTAACTTCTGGGAGATAAATCTGTCCCTCCAGCAGGTTCTATTTATATTACATACTAGGTTAAGGTCTTTACAGCGAGTAACCCCATGTACCATTTGACTTAAGCATATGTAGCATTTCCAAAAAAGCAGGGTCAGAGATTGCCTTGTATGCAAGGCAAAGCTCACATTTGAGTGGTCTGCATATAGCAGAATAAAGTGACAGCAATTTCAGGCAATCCACATAGGACAGATGCTGAAGACCTTGAATTTTCCTTGTGAAGAATCTGTGTGGTCTCTCCAATTGCTGCAGGTGCTTGGAAAGGTACATACCAAAAGGGATGCTGTACTCAATTATTAGTCTGATGAGAGAAGAGTACAGGGAGGTCATAACTTCTTTTTTTCTGGAGGCAATGCCCTTACTTATGAGATGAGCAATATAGAATGCACTTCTTACCACAATAGAGACATGGTGATCAAAGTTAAGGTTGCTGTCAACCTGTGTGACCAGGTGTCTCACCACTGAGTGCGTACTTAAGGTGTTGCTATTGATGTGGCAGTTTGCAGGAACATTATTCTTACTGAAAGAGATGATAATACACTTTTTTGCATTGAGTTTAAGGTCATGACTTTGGCACCAATCATTTGCTTGTGTAGGATGTTGGCATCATTTGGAGATTCTATGACTGCTCCCAGTTTGCAGCCATCAGCGAACTTTGTCAGCCACAGACCTTTATGTTTTGCTTGTACTTCAATGCAATAGATTCTAAGAAGTACAGGTCCCAGGACTGATCTCTGTGGAACACCACTGGTTACAAGACTACTGTTGGAGGTGGACCCCCTATTTTGACTGTATGGGTTCTATCAGTGAGCCAGTTAGTGACCCATCTAGCAATATAATGGTTGATACTAGCTGGGTGAGTTTGTCAATGATGCCTGAGTGGGGGATTACGTTGGATGCCTTGGCTAAGTCTAGGCAGGCTGCATGCACAGATTTCGCCTCATCCACGGCCTTGGTGACTGTCTCGAAGAAGTCCACCAGGTTTAACAGGCGTGATCTCCCTATGATAAATCCAAATTGAGTAGGGTTAAGTGTTTGGAGATTACCTGTATCTTTGTTGATAAGGTCCATGATGATTCGCTCCATGGCCTTCCAAATAAGACTAGTCAAGCTTAAAGGCCAATTCCCGGGGTCAGTTGAAGCACCACCTTTGTGCAAGGGAATAACAATGGCCATTTTCCATTCAGCTAGGATGAAGCTGGTGCTTAGACAATGATTGAAAAGAGTACCCAATGGTGTTGCTAATTCTTGTTGGAGCCCATGCAGGACACTGCCTAGGATGTTATCAGGTCCCATGGATGCTGTGTGTTTCACCTTAGACAGGGCGTTTACGACCTGCTCTTTAGAGATACAAGGTAGGGGACAGGTGGTAAGGATGTCATGGGGTACATGTGGCGTGGACAGGGGAGTGAAGTTTTCACAGAACCTGTCGGCCAACAGGTTAGCTATATCCACAGGCTCAGTATATGTGGTATTATTAACTATCAGTTCGGCACAAATCTGGACCTTTGCTTTTAGGCTACAGATGTAACTATAGAACGCTTTATGGCTGTCCTTAGTTAAGGAAGCTAATTTGGATTCGTAGTTTGCTTTGCAGGACTTCACAATAAGTCTTATTTGTTTGTTTAAGCTGAGGAGAGAGTGTTTCCAGTTTAGGGCTCGCTCGCTCTTACTCTTAGACAGCAATTTCTTCCTCTTATAGTAAAGCCTGTTAATGGCAGTTGTCCACCAGGCAGGTTTGCTCTTCCTTGAGAACCTTGTTTGGGTCCTATCAGGTATGGCTGAGTCAATGCTGTTATACAGGTATTCATATAAAAGATTGGTGTAGAACTCGTCATAGATGCCAGTTCCATATGAGGGGGAAGGTGCAGTGAAGCTATTTATACCATCCCATAAGAGGATATAATCTGCTTTGGAGAAGTTTTTTAGTTTAGTTGCTGCCGGGGGTGGAATTCGAATTCGAATGAGACTGATTTGTGGTCAGATCTCACCAGGGAAGACCTCACAGTGTGGGTGCTACAGTGGTCCCCCATATTGGTAAGTATCAGATCCAGCATGCTGACACCCTTGGCTGGTCCAGGGCATTGGAGTTAACGACGTCAGAGAACCTTTGGGCAAGTGAGCTTAAGCACGAGTAATTTGCCCAGTCAAAGGATGGGTAGTTAAAGTCACCCAAAACTATGGTGTTCAGATGTATCTTGAGAGACTCAATTACAGTGGATATAAAAAGTGTACACACCCCTGTAAAAATGCCAGGTTTTTGTGATAAAAAAAAAAAAAGAGACCACAATAAATCATTTCAAAACATTTCCCACCTTTAATGTGACCTATAACCTGTACAATTCAATTGAAAAACAAACAAATCTGTTAGGGGAAAATATATAAAAAATAAAAAACATACAATAAGCTGGTTGCATAAGTGTGCACACCCTTAAACTAATACTTTGTTGAAGCACCTTTTGATTTAATTACAGCATTCAGTCTTCTTTGGTAGTAGTCTATCAGCATGGCACATCTTCACTTGGCAATATTTGTCCACTCTTCCCTGCAAAAGCACCCCAAATCTGTCAGATTTCGAGGGCATCTCTTGTGCACAGCCCTCTTCAGCTCACCCCACAGATGTTCTACTGGATTTAGGTCTGGGCTCTGGCTGGGCCATTCCAAAACTTTAATTTTCTTCTGGTGAAGCCATTCTTTTGTTAATTTGGATGTATGCTTGGGGTCACTGTCGTGTTGAAAGGTGAAATTCCTCTTCATCTTCAGTTTTCTAGAAGACCACTGAAAGTTTTGGGCCAAAAGTGACTGGTACTTGGAAATGTTCATAATTCCTTCCACATTGACTAAAGCCCCAGTTCCAGCTGAAGAAAAACAACTCCAAAGCACCATGCTTCACTGTGGGGATGGTGTTCTTTTGGTTATGTGAAGTGTTGTTTTTGTGCCAAATGTACCTTTTGTAATTGTGGCCAAAAAGTTCAACCTTGGTCTCATCAGACCATAACACATTTTCCCACATGCTTTTGGGAGACGATGTATTGTTTTGCAAATTTTAGCCGGGCCTGGATGTTTTTCTGTGTAAGAAAAGGCTTCCATGTTGCAACCCTACCCCATAGTCCAGACATATGGAGAATACGGGAGATTGTTGCCACATGTAGTACAGGGTAGTTGTGGTGGTGCAGCGGTTAGCGTTGCCGCCACACAGCAAGAGGTTCTCCGGTTCGATCCTCAGCTGGGGTGCCTTCTGTGCAGTGTCTGCATGTCGTTCCGTGGTCGCGTGGGTTTCCTCCGGGTGCTCCAGTTTCTTTCCACATCCAAAAGACATGCTGTAGGTGGACTGGATACTCTAAATTGGACTTGGTGTGAGTGCATGCGTGTGTGTGCCTTCTGTGGAAGGTTGGGTGCCGGGCTGGCAACTCGACACCGTAAAACTCAACTGCCAATCATGAGCGGACAGGTGATCTGCTGTGGTGACCCCTAACCGGGAAAAGCCGAAAGAAGAAGAAGTTGTCACAAGTAGTACACAACCAGTACTTGCCAGAAATTCCTGCAGCTCCTTTAGTGTTGCTGTAGGTCTCTTGGCAGCCTTCCTGACCAGTTTTTGTCTTGTCTTTTCATCAGTTTTGGAGGGATGTCCAGTTCTTTGCAATGTCACTGTTGTCCCATATTTTCTTCACTTTTTGATGACTGTCTTCACTGTGTTCCATGGTATATCCAATGCTGTGGAAATGTTTTTGTACCCACCTCCTGACTGATACCTTTCAACAATGAGATCCCTTTGATGCTTTGTAAGCTCTCTGCGAACCGTGACTTTTGCTGTAGCAGGCAACTGAGTAAATGTCAGGAAAATCCTACTAGGACAGCTGACCTTCATTTGTGGTTACTTAGTCTCTTTAATTGATGGCAGGTGTGTAACTAAGAAGACAGAGTTCCGTAATTAAATCAAAAGGTGCTTCAACAAAGTATTAGTTATTTATACTGATTATTGTTTCTAGCAATTCATATACAGCACGTTTTATTGCCTGCTGCATAGTTTTTACTGCATTCTATTGCTATTAACTAATCTGCACGGATAACTGATTTGTTTGCTGTTAAAAGCATTCTGTAGATTATCTTTGCTCCTTTATCTGTTTAAAAACTTTCATTTTGTGGCTTTCTGTAGTGTTTGCTGTTTAAAGATTCGTTGTAAGCACTAAATAAGCTGCAAATTACTACAGCACTCAACTTTCCTCACTTGTCTAGAGGAAAGCAGTTTTTAATACTTAATAAATAAGCACCTATCCAGGCATGTCTAAGGGACAGCTCCCAGTGATTTATCCTGTCTACCTGATGAATCTGGGCATCTTGGGGCAATGCAGCGATTGCCTCATGTACACAGACAACCCTCTCCTCCTACCACCCAACACTACAACCTGTGAAAGATGCACTTATATAGCCAAACTGGAAACAAAGCTCTCTTCACCCAAGACTGGACTAGACAGTCAAGAGAAGGTAAACACTTGCATCACACCACACTCATCACATAGTCCCTCAAAACCTACACCACCAAAACACACACCTACATTCACGGAGGCTCTCAATAAAAACCTGCCCAAGCATCAGGGACCTCCAAAGCAGAAATGCAAGCAAACTCCACCCCCCAACACAACCCAAATGACACATAGCCCACAAACTCAGTGTGCCACTCAACCACAGCCCATAAGGCATAACAACGTACCCAACACTCTAGTCATAGGTGACTTTATAGTCAGGCACACTGATGTTCCACTCACCGGGCTAAACAAGGAGAAAGTTACTGTCAGCTGCCTGTCTGGTGCCAGGATCCGCCACATAACACACGCACTTAGGTCAGTCCACAACAAGTACAAATATGACACTGTCATTGTCCATGTTGGTGTGAATGACCTGAGACGTACCTCACTGGACTACATGAAAAGAGGCATGGAGGAGCTCTCCGATCTTGTAGCCCAGGCAGGTATGACACTAGCCCTGAGTAGCATCCTGCCATCACCCAGAATGATACCACAGTACAAGGACAAAATGACTGACTTCAACAATTGGCTAAGCTTCTGGTGTCATTCTAAGGGGATCCAGTATTTGTCTGCCTGGGATGACATGATCGACAGACCACGATGCTTTGCAAGAGATGACCTGCACCTGTCGCCCTTGGGATTCCGGATACTGGCTAAGGCTCTTACCACCCCTATAGTGCCTTTTTTAGGCAAGGTTCAAATGACAAATTCACCACTGTAACAGGTACAAACAAGCAAAATCTGAGGGTAATGCTACTCAATGCTAGAAGTCTAAACCTCAAAATGCACTCACTCGAGGCACTCCTTAAAATGGAGAACATCGACATCTGTGTAGTGACAGAGACCTGGTTCAAAGCTCCAGAGAGCACCCCTGCATTAATAGGCTATAATTCATACCACACCTTTTGGCCACCTAACCCGGAATGAAGCACTAAAGGTGGAGGCGTGTCCATATTCATTAAGGATATCCACACCTCCAGGCTAGTTGCACAGCATAATGCATCCGAGATTATCCAAGTGCAACTAACTCTGGGCAAGACTGCAATCCAAATTGTAGCTTGCTACAGACCCCCCCACCATGCCCGAGGATTCCCACTCCTCTTTTCTTGAAACACTGGAAAGTATTAGGGTACAACCCAACACCCTAATAACGGGTGATTTCAACTACCCCACCATTAACTGGGAAAACTACTCATGTACCAACTCTTTTGCTCAACGTTTTCTGGAATTCATAAATTCCAACGCCTTGTATCAACTTAGTCACACCCCCACCAGGGACAGCAATATCCTAGACCTGGTCAATACCAACATGAGCAACTGGTGTTCCACACCAGAGGTCAGTTCCTCATTGGTTAGATCCGACCACAAGCTAATCACCCTAGACATCCACATCCCGCCCCCACCCCCAGTTGGGGAAACCACCATAAAAAAACTTCTCCAAAGCCAACTTCACACTTCTTAAGACAGAAGTGGCAAACTTCATGACACCCATGCAGACAGACAATAGAGGTACGACTGCTGAATCCTACACAAATACACTTTATAAGCACTTACACGAGTGCATGGATCATGCTATCTGTCGAAAGATTTTACTCTTCTAACATATTCTGGAAGAATCACACCAAGTTCTTGTAAGCAAGTAAAACAGCTTTATTTTACATGCATGGAGATCTGCTACATGATAGTAATATGCCAGCAGTCTGGCTACTTGTACTTTAAGTTCTCCTTATATAGACCCTCCTGCACGTACATACACGTAGCACAGAAGACTTTCATTAAAATTGATAGTTTGATTACTTGTTTTTACCAGCCAGTACCACAGTTATTCTTGCACCATTAACTTTATCAGCAGTTTAAGATTAACTCCTGCATTCCTCAGTGATCAACATTTTCCAGAACATTTCAGTTTGCACGCAGTGAACATTTTTCTGCTTAACCCTTTAAATACAGAATACAAAACATGTTGACTTCAGTATTTTTCCACATTTCCCCCCTTACAACATTTTGTATACTGTTTATTTTACACAATCCCAGATTGTATACCTTCTCATAATCAGAGAAATATGCTTTGTAGCATTGGCAGAGATAACCTTTGATATTATCATTTTGATACATGGTATGCAACAGCAGCCAAGCAGCAAAAATATGATTGCACCAACACATACAGCAATTAAAATGTTCATCAACACAGAACCCCAGTTTCCAAACAGATTTTGGAAAAAGTCAGTCAAGGGGTTTGGACCAGGTTTAGTCAGTTCAAAAACTTGTTGAACTATTTTTCCTTCGCCGCTAGGGTGAAATCGAGCCATACGGTTCTGCAACACTACTGTTCTCATGCCTGTCACCAATTCTAGCGCTGAAAATGTCGCATTACTCAGAGTCTCTAACAGTTTTGACAGTTTTCTCAGTTCCCAGATGGATTTTACTGTCCCATACGCTGGCAAAATACCAGCCCAAGCAATTACATCATCGCCTAGGTCCATATGTGAGAGTCCTTTGCTGCTGACGTGTGCCAAGTCATGGTGATAAATCCATGACGCATCAATGTTACCTACGGGATTAATAGGTTTATTAAGAGAACGTGCATTTTGTATTTTACTTTGAGGTAATACATTTGCGTGTCTGATAGCTGGTATCAGATATCCCAAAAAACAACTTCCTGAACAGCCATATGGTAACCATTTATATGCTTTCCTACCACAAATAAAATAACAATCATTCGTTTTTAGGGTGATATTGGTTGCAAATTCATAACTCCCATTTGGCTTTAGCCCCTTAAATAACAGGCCACATACATACAGCATTTTTTCAACAAAACTAGTATCATTTACATTGATGTCTTTTTTTATAGCTCCAAACTTGGTTTCGCACTGCCCTTCTAGGGTACAATTATGAACTATTGTCAAATTACATAGGCTCAGCCCCACCTTAACTTTCCCAGTCTTTTGAAAACACACTGTTCCGTTTTGGCGCCCCAGAAGAGGCAGCGCCACCTTGTCTCTCAGTGGTACTTCTGTGGTTTCAAACAACAAATTATTCCAAGTATCATTTGTTCCCAGAGGGGCTGTCCCTAACATTAAGCCACTATGTACAGTAGATATTACAGTACATACCCAACAATTTGAGACATTCATTGAGGATGCATATGCATATTTAATCGCTTGATATGTATTAAAGTTTGGATGCCAGCTGGTGTGTTTGTCTCTTTTGAATGGCTAGCTTCATTAAAAACAAAATATTACAATCACAATAGTTATAAACAATAAAACATTGCAATAGAACCATTTTTTCTTATTCTCATTATTGTCCTTCATGGTTACTGCTATCTGTTTGTTCCTCAGGGGAATTCAATTTTTTATCTAACTTAAAATGTTTTACAATGTGTTAGGTGGATCCATGAGGACCTTTCTTTAATCCGAACTGCCATTGAGTTGCATGACTTCCGTGATTTTGTCGTCTCTTGAACCTGAAAAACAATCATTCATTAAAAAGCTGTTAGTATTGGTCAGCATTTTCCTCATGCTATCTCCTCACCCCCTCACGTTCCGCAGGCAACAAGTTTTGCCACTCCCATACAACAACTCAAATGGGGTGACTCCTTTGAGGTGAGAGTTGTATGGAAAGGAGGGCTAGAGGTAGACAGGTAATCCAAGACTGATGTGTCTCGCCATGAGTTTTCTCAACTTGCCTTTAGAATGCCGTTATGGCTCCACCAACCCGCTGACTGTGGGTGGTAGGCACAATGGTGTTTCAATTCAATTTGGAAAACTGTAGACAGTTTCTGTATGATCTGATTGACAAAATGCGCCGTTGTCAGAGTAGATGCGTGTAGGAAGTCCAAAGTGCGGGACGATGTGATTGACCAAAATTTTAGCCACTGAATGAGCATCCGGATGTGTCACCGAAAAGCCTCAACCCACTTAGTAAATGCATCTACTATTACTAACACAAACTTCTTTAGTTGTGCCGGGTCAATTCGATGAAGTCCATACATATTGTATGAAAAGGATAGGGGTGTTGGAAATGATGCGGAGCAACTCTGACCCTCCCGTGGTATTTAGCACATACTATGCAGGATAGACAAAAACGTTTTGCATATGCAATGAAACCCTTGGTCCAAAAGGTAAGGTGGATAATTCTAACCATAGCTGCAGGGCCCAGATGGGAAGGGCCATGCACAACTAGTGCTGCATACCTAAAAAGATTAGTAGGCAAAACATATTTATTATCCGTCCCACATAGATTCCTTTGTTCTGCCTAACACCATACCTAGTCCAGCGTTGTTTTTCCTGTACTGTGCTAAGTTCCTGCATGACTTGTAAGGTTTGCAAATCAAATTTATCTGTTGGTTGTAATTCTGTAGGTGTGGTTTCAAGTGAAAAGGTACTGGACATAGCTGCCTCTTTGGCTGCTTTGCCTGCTAGGGCATTACCAAGTGATACCGGGTCCTTAGCACGGGTATGAGCAGCGATTTACAGATGGCCAAACCCTGTGGCGGCTTGTAGTAATTCAAGGATTAGTTCTTTGTGCATAATGTCTTTCCCCGAGGTTGTAACCATCCTCCTATTTTTCCATTGCTGAGCAAACACATGCACCGTAGAGAAGGCATATTGACTATCCGTATAGATAGTGACATTCCTATCCTCCGAAAGGAGACATGCCCTTGTCACAGCAATCAGTTCCGCTGCTTGAGCGGATAAGTTCCCGCGAAGTGGTCTTGTCTCTATTATCTGAGTTGCTGTAGTAACTGCATACCTTACCTGCGTGGTGCCTGTTTCTGTTTTGGCGGCTGACCCATCTACAAACAGTGTCTAGTCCGCATGTAGTAAGGGTTGATCTTTAAGATCCGGTTTTGGTAGCACTTTAGAATGTATGAGATCTAAACATACATGCGGGATACCGTCTTCAGCAATGGGTAGCAATGTCGCTGGATTTAAGGTAGTGCATCTCTCAATTGTCATGTGTGGCTGTGATAACAGCGTAGTCATACAAGATAAATGTCTGCTAGGTGACAGAAAAGTTAACTTGTCCTGCAGAAGGATGACTGCTATGGAGTGCGGGACTTTAACGTAAGATCGTGGAACAATACCAACGGCAGACGCTTGTACCGCCAAAGCAGCTGCAATTACTGCTTGCACACAGTGTGGTAATGCTCATGCTACTGAGTCTAATTTGCTAGAGTAAAATGCCAATGGTCTTAACTTATCTCCATACATTTGCATTAAAACAGATGTCATAAATCCCTGCTTGCAATCTACAGTCTGTATAAAGGTCTTACTGTAATCTGGAAACCCCAATGTTGCTGACCCAGCTATCAGTTGCTTGATCCTAGTAAATGCCTGTACTGCCTTGTCTGTCCAGTGCAGCAAATCTTTGCCGCCATCGGTATTGCAAAAATTAAGTCTGATAGCGGGTGCGTCTTGAGTTGGGAATCCAACTTCGACAGAAGTTCGTAATGGCTAAAAAGGACATCATTTCTTTTTGTAGTTGGCATGGGGGCTTGTAAAATAGCATTTTTCTGCTGTCATCTAATCACCTGCCCTTCCCAGAGATAGTATAACCCAGGTAACATACTTCTAATTTACAAAATTGTAACTTAGACTTATTTACCTTATGTCCTTCGTGTGCCAGAAAGTGTAGTAGTCGAATAGTCTCGGACTTACAGAGTTCTTCCGTAGTCGCGCCAGGAGGATATCATCCACGACAGCAGTAGGTGGCACCCTTGGGCTGGTTGGAACTGAGCCAAATTGGTGGACATCTCTTGTGAGAAGATGGTCGGACTTTCGCAGTGTCCCTCGGTAACCTGGTATAGGTATAACGCTTACCCATAAATGTAAATGCAAACCAAAATCTACTATCTTTCTGCAAGGGAATAGAGAAAAAGGTACTGATATCAATTACAGAAAAGTAGTTATCCGTGAAGGATATCGTTCAGCAGAATAGACGGATCTGGGACCATGGGGCCCGAGGTACCACTGTGGCATTTATTGCCTGTAAGTCTTGTACCATCCTCCATGTCCCATCTGTTTTTTTTTTTTTTTTACTGGAAATAAACGGTGAGTCTGTGCACAGAATTAATACTCCAGCTTTCAAAAGTGCTGAGATTACCGTAAAATGCCCTCCTCTGCCTTTCTGCTCAAGGGATACTGCCGCTTATGAGGTCTAAATTCTGACTTGGGTGTAATCTTTACCTGTCCTGCCGCTCTAATCAGTCCGATATCGTGCTGACCCTGCGACCATAATGAGTTTGGAATCATCTGCAATTGAGATTCTTCCATGGGGTAAGGAGACATAGTCATAATGTCCCAGGAGATTGTATCGGTTTGTCTTCCCAGAGGTGCACGGTCGGTCTGGCTTGTGTAACCCAGTTAAGTTTTTGAACCTGAATGCCTTACCTGCCAACTGTTCTGGTGTCCATCCTATTTTCTTACCCACAAGGTACCATGACATTCCTTCACCCTTCGTGACTGAAATATGTGTGGTTAATTCATTCTTATACAGCAGCTGCATATCCCTTGTAAGGCTACATGTGACTGCAGAATTACCTAGTGTGTCCCAAAAGGTTATGCAATACTAGTTTGGTGACTTTAAAACTAAGAAATTTCTTTTCAGATTCTAAATCAGGTCCGCACATCTTCTGTAATACATTGTGCAATGTAATGGATCTGACACCTTCGGATTTGTTATGCCGTATTTGCTTAATGCCAAATTTGTAAGAGCCATCACTACACTCTGGGGGCCTGTCTCTATCAAATCATTACTATACCAGTAATGTAGATCTCCCTGCCCCTCTAATAGCATTGCACTATTCAGTTCTATTCTCCTTGCCACCATCCCAGTGGAGGTTGGGACGGCTGCTATACCGAACACTTGCATTAAATCTCTTCCTAGTAAATGTACTGGGCAGATTTTTGAAATTATTACTTGGAACCGTATGGTTTGGTTCGTCTCTGGGTCGGTAAACCACAGAGGTTTGGACAATGGCTCTTTGTAACACGACCATTTGCTGCTTTTACAAGCACATATTCATCCGAGGTTGCATCGGATGATATGGCAGTACTTCTGACTAACGTTCGAGAAGCCCCTGAGTCACAAAGAAATTCTATGTCTCGCCCTCAACTTGCAATGTGATCACTGGTTGGGATTCCAATTGCATAGTTGATGCTAGTGCTGTTAGATTTACCATTTGATATTTCTCATTTTCTGCCATTTCCTGTCCCCACCCATCGTGTTCACTTGTACCTACTTCCCCATTCTCAATTTCTTCTTCTTCCTCATACCCTCCATCTACATCTTTTTCCATGGGGTTCAAACCTTGAACTAACATTAAAGTTCCATCTTAACTAACTGTAAAAGTCTGGGCTTATTTTATCAGATATTTTTCAGCATGTCTAGCATACTCCGTAAGGGGCTGTAGACGCTGTCCTGTGTGTGATCATATGCTTTTGTATAAAGTTACCAATGGCTGTCTTGCAGCCCTTTAGGAATGCATTTTTAATTGCTGTTCATAGGGCTAGTCATTTTCCTGATTTTCTACCTTAATCAACCCACTATGAGCATCAAACCATTGTGTGAGACGATGTAGATAACTGTCTACGGTTTCGTCATCTGATTGAATGCATTGATTAATGCAAGTCCAATCTGCCTTGGGCTTCCAATGTTCTTCTATTTTATCTGAGAGTCTGCATTCTGGTTCTACACACTTGGAAGTTTTATTATCTTCCTTTAACAAAGTACACATCTCTTTCACTTGAATTACCACACCCTTTTTCAAATTTTGTTCCCTATGTCTTTTATTTGCTTCCTCCAGCCATTTCTGTGCCTGGGGAAACCCCACCTTCTTTTGATTCCTTGTCTTATTTCCTGCCTGTTTGCACAGTAATCTTACTAGATTTTGACATTCTGACTTATTTAAACATCCACTAAACCCATGATCTTTTTTCTATTTATCTAAATATTTTACGTTCTTTGGGTGTAAATCAAACATAAACTTTTTATCTTCAGATTGTCGTCACCTTTGACGCAACTGGTTCCTGTTCCCATTTCTCTTAAGAGAAACTATTCCTGTTCCTGAGATCTCTTGTATATGGAATTTATTCACATATACTCCTTATACTTTGAGAAAATTAAATTTCTCCTTGACTAGTCCCTTAAAATTTAGACAAAAATTCCAATCAGAAACAACAAAAAATAGCTTGTTGCTTACCTTTGTGATTCCTCCGCCTGTTTCGCTGCCACCTCACGGATTGAATCTGGAAAGAGTGACTGGCCTCTAATTTCAACCTGTTTCAGTTGGAGGTCTTTCATTCGAGGAGAGCCTGATCTCTCTCCACCTGCGCAGGTTTTCAGCCTCTCTTTGTTCGATTAAGCCGTGTGCAGCACCACCTAACGAGCGCCAGTTATGTCGAAAGATTTTACTCTTCTAACATATTCTGGAAGAATCACACCAAGTTCTTGTAAGCAAGTAAAACAGCTTTATTTTACATGCATGGAGATCTGCTACATGATAGTAATATGCCAGCAGTCTGGCTACTTGTACTTTAAGTTCTCCTTATATAGACCCTCCTGCACGCATACACGTAGCACAGAAGACTTTCATTAAAATTGATAGTTTGATTACTTGTTTTTACCAGCCAGTACCACAGTTATTCTTGCACCATTAACTTTATCAGCAGTTTAAGATTAACTCCTGCATTCCTCAGTGATCAACATTTTCCAGAACATTTCAGTTTGCACGCAGTGAACATTTTTCTGCTTAACCCTTTAAATACAGAATACAAAACATGTTGACTTCAGTATTTTTCCACACTATCCTTAACAGAACCAAGATGCTATCCTCCAAAAAAAGGAAGCCAATCTGGTGGTCCTCTGCCATAAACAAACTCTACAACAGAAGAAAGAAACTGTTGCAAAAAAGAGTAAAATCCCATGACTGGAGGAACTCCTTGGTCAACCTCGGTAAGAAGCTGAGATCCCTCACAAAATCCTCCAAAGCTAGTTATGAAAACAAAATTGCCACTGACTCTAAAGATAACCACAGAGCATTCTATAGCTATGTCAAGAATCTCAATGGCAACACTCAGATCTGCTCTGAGTTACAGCACAATGGCACTAAATATACAGAACCACCTGATATTGCCAACATCCTGGCAGATAGGTTCAGTGCTAACTTTACCCCCCTCTCACCCCCTAGAAGGCACATCTCTATACCGGAAGAATCCAAAGTTCCTGTAATCACAGCTGCACAGGTAAAAACCACACTCTCCAAAGCCAAGAACACAGCATCCATGGGACCTGACAATATCTCAGGCTGCGTTCTACACGAGCTACAGAATGAACTGGCACCCCACCCCTAAGTGCCATGTTCAATCATAGCCACCTCAGGCTTTGTGCCCACTGAATGGTGCACCACGACGGTTATCCTACTCCACAAAGGGGGAGCCACGACGGACCCTGGGAACTACCACCCCATTAGCCTGATGAGCCTGGTCTGCAAGGCCATGGAATATATCATCATGGATCTCATAAACAAAGACATTGGTAATCTCCAAACTCTGGACCCTACCCAGTTCGGATTTGTAAAAGGCAGCTCATGTCTCCTAAACCTGAATGACTTCTTTGAAGCAGTCACCAAAGCCATGGATGAGGGTAAGGTGGTTCACACAGCTTATTTAGATCTCGCCAAGGCTTTCAACACCATCCCCCACTCTGGAATTATAGATAAGCTCACTAAACTAGGTATAAATCCCTATGTCACAAGATGGGTTGCCAACTGGCTCACGGACAGAACCCACACTGTGAAAGTAGCAGACTCCAAATCCGACTTCAGACCAGTGACAAGTGGAGTACCACAGGGTTCAGTCCTGGGTCCTCTCCTGTTTAGTATCTACTTCTCTGAAGTACAGGCTAACACAGAAGGTCTTTGGCTAACAAAGTTTGCAGATGACTGCAAATTAGGAGCTATAATCGAAACTCCTAATGATGTGGACATACTACAAAAGGGCCTCACTGAGACAGATGGATGGTGTCAAAGCCATGGCCTGAAGCTCAATGCCAAAAAGTGTATTGTCATCCCCTTTGGTAAAAACTCTGTACCCATGAACTACCACATAGCTGGTAGTCTACTTAACGCTGAAAATGTGATAAGAGACCTTGGGACACAGGTGGACAGTAGTCTCTCCTTTGATAATCACATCGCCACAGTGGTTAGGAAATCCTTCTACGTGAGTCACCTCATCACAAAAGGTTTCTCATCCAGAAAAAAAGAGGTTATTGTTCCTCTCTACTCATCACTCATTAGACCCATTATAGAGTACAATTCCCCTTTTGGTATGTACCTCACAAGACATCTACAACAACTGGAAAGGCCACAGAAATACCTCACAAAGAGGATTACTGGCCTCAAACAGATGCCCTATGCAGACTGTCTCAAAAAACTCCAGCTTTACTCTGTCGCATATCGCCTACTCAGAGGCGATCTCTGCCTAACATACAAAGCTATGTCAAACCCAGAGCTGTTGGACATGCTCCACTTAAAGAAATCCCAATCCCTCCGAGCTACACGCTCTAGGGACCTAAACCTTGTCACCACAATAAACAGAACATGCTGGAGGGAAAGATTCCTGTCCCAGAGACTTCCCATACTCTGGAACAGACTACCTATCTATGCCAAACAGAGCTCCTCATTAGCAATCTTCAAGAAAAATCTTGATGACTGGATGGGAAATAGGAAATTCATCCCAGGGATTACTTCCGCGGCTCTGCTCGACAGGGGCACAGGAAAATAATTTTCTTGGGTGGCGAAAGCCAGGGTACATTTTTGGCTAGGCTTATATAGGCCCTAGGGCCAATAGCTTAGCACCTACCCATGAACGTATGAACCTATAAGGGTGTGCACACTTATGCAACCAGCTTATTGTACATTTTTTTATTTTTTATATTTTTCCCCTAACAGATTTGTTTGTTTTTCAACTGAATTGTACAGGTTATAGGTCACATTAAAGGTGGGAAAAGTTTTGAAATGATTTATTGTGGTCTCATTTTTATATCACAAAAAACTGGCATTTTAACAGGGGTATGTACACTTTTTATATCCACTGTAGATCCAAATAGGCAGAGCGGGTGTCCTGATTCATGGAGGGGGTCCTAGAGCTGGCAGTGATTTGAGTAGGTGTCCTACCGACAGTTAATTGCACCCAAAGTATCTCCAGGGACTCATACTGTTTAACCAACCTGGAAGTATATTTATCTTTAATGAATATTGATGCATTGCCTCTTTAGTTTTCATGCCTTCAGTTTGGGATCTAAATGTGTGGAAGGTGGTGTAACCCGGTATGGCTGGGCTGCTTTTCACAGCCTTAAACTAGGTCTCAGTGACTGCACAAATGTTTGCATCGTCCAAAGTGAGGACTGGTTCCAGTGAGTGCAGTTTTGTGTTAAAACTCCTAGCATTTAGCAACATAACCTTTAGTTTGTTTTTAATGGAGTTTTTACATCAGGAATTTTGTCCTTGAGACACTGCCAAAAAAGGCACTATGGTACTGGCAAGAGCCTTAGCCAGTAGCCGACATCCCAGGGGTGACAGATGAAGACTATCTCTGGCAAAGCATCAAGGCCTGTCAATCGTGTCATTCCAGGTTGACAGATACTGGATCCATTTAGAATAACACCAGAAACTAAGCCAATTATTGAAGTCAATCATTTTCTGTTTGGACTGAGGCATCATCTTAGGTAAAGATAAAATGCTGCTTAAGGCTAGGGACATACCTGCCTAAGACACCATAGTCCGAGAGCTCAGTCATGTCTCTTTTCATATAGTTCAGAGAGGCACAGCTCAAGTCGTTCTCACCAACATGGACTATGATGGAGGCATAACAGTACCTGTTGCTGAGAGACTTGAATGTATGTGTGATATGGCGTATCCTGACACAGACAGCTGACCATGACCTTTTCCTTATCCAGTCTGGTGAGAGGGACATCTGTGTGTCTCACGATGGAATCACCTACGACTAATATGTTTGGGTTTGTGTTTTGCCTTAATGGCTTGGCAGGTGAGACACTGGTGCATCAGCTATTATGTGTATTGTGTTCTGTAGAGGAAGTACTATGTGTAGCGTGCTTGTGTTCGTGTTTGTTTTTGGGAATAAGTGATATGTGACTGTAGCATACCTCTCATTTGCCCAGATTTTTGTTTTACATTTCGGGGATGTTCCTCATAAAATGTGTGACTTTCTGGCAAAGCTTGGCATTTTATACAGGGCCAGACCACATCTAACCCACAATGCCAGGCTTGCCACTGCCTGTTCTCATCTGCTTTCTACCCTTCTGTATGGATCCCATATTCTCACCAACCTTCACAAATCTGAACTAAATAATCTAGAATCATGCTATCACAAAATTGCAAAGTTTGCCATGAATGCCCCACACAGGGCCCACCTACTGTGTTCTCTCAACTAAAATGGCTAGAACTCCCCAAACTTCTAGCTCACAACCAACTTATGATGGTCCACAAGTTAATTCACCAACCGTCTAACTGTCCTGCCCTCTCCAGTGTCGTTCAACCCACTCTCAACCTCAGGACCTTCAGATCCTCCAATAAACTTATACTAAAGGTAACCCAAACCCGATTCCCTCAACTATCATGGGGACTGCCTTTATTCCAATAAAATTACCAAACTTTGGAATACTCTCCCTCCTACAATTACTAAAAATCCACACAATCAGGAGTTGAAACAACAACTACACAACAATTACGCAACAACCTAACCATTAATTGGCTCTGCTCCTGTCTGACCCCTGGTTAAACCCACTTATGCTCATCCCACCCCCTTCCCACTGCTACAGCTTCTCCATGTTTCCTTCCATCTAGATTTTCTCTCTGTAATCTCTCCTTTCTAATCAGTGTTTTAGTACCACTGTTATGTTACTATTTACATAATTCCATCCTGCAGGAATCTCAAACATTCTGGACTAGCAATGATATATTTGTGTAACAAGCAATTTGTATATACTATATTTTGTACTAGCCTGTACTTAAGTTTTGTACTCTATAGAGTGTTTTTAATTTCATATCAGTACTGTAAACTGAATACTGCTGTTTATATTCAAAAGAATATATTGTACTGTTTTCTGGAGCTTTTCTCCCCGGGCCTCCACTGAAAATGGGCTCCTAGCCCAGTCGGACCTTCCTGGTTAACAAATGTAATAAATAAATAAATCACTGAGGACTGAAGTCAGCAAATAATGACATAAATTTTAGTTTCAGACTTCATATCCCTCATAAAAATACATGCTAATTGAAAACCTGTTTTTCTAGCAACATTCTAAGTTTATAAGAGCAATACTTGAACATTGCCCCTATTTTCATGCCTTTGTCCCCATTGTTTTTAGCTCTGCCCAGATTTTTTGCACTTACAGGTTGAGAGATCACTACAGTAACACCTAAACCTTGATGACTTGGTGGAGCATCTGGTAGCAATAAAGGAGTCATTATTAAAAAGACATGGCAGATTCTTGGTTGTGGACAATTTCTCACAGGTATTAGAGGTTAGTCCAATATGGTATGGCAGATCCTTGGGTGTGGAGAATTTTTCACAGGTATTAGTCAGAGGTTCAATATGGTATGATTTGTGGTGAGCAGGTAAAGTGACCCAGTGAAAGGGAGCTTATTAAGGTGGCTTTCTAGCAGTCTCATACAATATTAATCCTCAATCAACTCGTTAATGCATGCTGGCAGTCATTCAATATGGCATTATTTTGCTGGCTGCTAGTAGGCTGGACGGCACTTGCCTGGAGGTCATGGTCAAGGAAAATTAAAATGTCAGAAAAATCTTTTTAAATGAACACATAAAAGAGGCATTTGCCTTATTTGCACATTTAAAATAATTTCCTTACATTCAAATTGCTTACTTGCGAGAGTAAATATCAGAAATTCAATACTGGAATTAAGTTACACTATAATAAAAGTGCGGTTTGTGGTCTGCCTTTCAAGCACTGTACACTTGAATGAATCAAGGCAGCCCACACAAACAGCTTTGGAGGAATGAAGCAGCAAACAACGTGATCAGCACTGTAGATATGAATGACAACATTAACATCACATAGAATGATACTAGCAGACTAACTCAGGTACAGAATCACGTTTTCTAAAACGGAATGTATTAAAGAGAGTAAACTTGGTGAGTGTGACTATTAAATGGAAACTCCACCTTCTCCTGCAGTTTAACTCAACTCTTAGGCTGTCTGTCTCCCTACACTATGGTTTCAGTACTGTGTATGTGCTGGACACCTACTTGTACTTTGTAAAACTTTAATTTCCTTGCCTTTTTTAAAGCTTAACTTCTCACATAATTTGCAGAGGAATCTGTCTACATCTGCATGCATACCACAGACACAGAGAAATTTCTAGTCAGGTACTGCTGACAATCTTATGCTGGTAATTGGTCTTGCTAATGTCAGGAGCACAGCACCTGCTGTAAAAATAGACAGAAAGGTGTGAAACTGTTTTCCATGTCTTTATTGCAGACAGGAAAAGAACTTACTCTGTTTCACAGCTGTTTCCAATACAGCCATGCCTTTCATAGCAAAACAGAGCAATTAAATCAGTCAGTGGTTCAAAGGCAGTTGTAACCTTTTTTGGCAAATTTACATAACCAGCATCACAGTACTGAAATACTAAGCTTTTAACTTTAAATGTTTGTTGTTTATATTGCTTTACACTTTAAGATTACTTAAATGTAGTATCAACGATGTCTGTTGACATTTAGAGAAAAGTCAGAGAATATTTTTTCTTGTAATTCTTGTGAAGTATCAACACATTTACCAATGAGTGTGTGTGTGTGTGTGTGTGTGTGTGTGTGTGTGTGTGTGTGTGTGTGTGTGTGTGTGTGTGTGTGTGTGTGTGGGGGGGGTACTGCTAATTCATCCTGGGCTATAAAAATATACTTTGAACAAAGGCCTGCAATTTAGCTACTTTTTGGTTGCAGCTGTATAACTTACTGTAAACCAAGCACTGAGACATACACGATTGCCATTCAAGAAATAAAAGAAGGAGTCCTGTTAGAGAAGGTATATAAGATGACAGAGACTGACACTTATGCCCTTATATGTCAATGGCATGGGAATACACCACTATTTCCTTATGTCTAGCATGACTCATATAAAGCAGACTAGAAATGGATTATGGGAAAGATAAAGGCTTGAAGAAAAACAAGATAATGTTGATTTGTCAAGCCTCACTGGCAGCCATAACTCTCAAGAGCAAGAAATCTGGATAAAATAGGGACACTTTTTAAATATTGCTCTAACAGACTTGGAAAGTTGATAAAATAACATGTTTTGCATTAGCATGAATTTTCTGAAGGGCATGAAGTCTGAAACTCAAATGTCTGTCATAATTTTCTGACTTCAACCATCAATGACTTGCCAATGATTTGCCAGAAAACCATGATTTTATGAGCAACAGACCAAAAATATGATGCAAAAAATCTGGATGCTGTGAAAATCTGTACAATTAAGGGTTATGCTGGCAGCCAATTTGCAGAAAACAATACAATTCTATAAGAAGCAGTGAGAGTGATTTTGAGGTGTTAAAATTGCTCAGAAAACAAAGCATGACAAAACAGATTTTTTTAGTTGAAAGGTAGAGTTTTTTTCTTTAAAAGTTATACATTGATTTTAAAATGGCTTTCAGTCAGGCACATGCAAAATAGGAAATTAAGCTCCAGTCATATTCTGTTTGGGGATGATGTGACAATATAGGAAGTGATATATCTGGAGACTGATAGGAAAATGCCATCTGCATCCCATCCCAAATCCAAGACTAGAAAAGGCTATTGAAGGAGTAAGGTATGCTGCCTGTTGTAAAGAAAGTATTAGTGATTGTTACTATGTCAGGCTGGTGAAGATTACCTAGTTATTCATGATATAAACATTTGTTTTTCATACTGGTGGTTCTGCACTTGAAAAAAGATGTGTTGTTGTGGACCACTGTCATTAAAGGACTGAAGTAGTACAGTGGATAACTTGCCAGCGGTGGACTTTTAATGGGTGTGAATAAATTGCCTGACTTTAATTTAAAATGCATATTGAGGGATGTAATGCAGAAATCATAATGGATGATAATATATGGTATGTAAAGTGGGACAGTGGATAAAGTAGGGTGACAAGTCAAACATATTGTCAAGGTGATGGACTGTATATTAGTAAATTTAAAGTCAGCGGTAGGCTGTGTAGGGTAAACTGGAACAGTTAACAGCAAAAGCCATTGATTTGAACTGGGATAGCACAGGGACTCTGCACTTTGAGAGATCAAGTGATAGCAAATGATGACTCCTCTTGTCTCCCTTATAAAAAATATAAAAAGCACAAATCAAGGAGTGGGTGTATGTTAGGTGGGCAGCAACCATACCCACCAGCCAAGTCTAGTAGAAGACAATGTAGCAATGAACATTAGTGCCAATCCCAGTGCCACTAGTAGACCACATTGAAGTAGTAGAACAAAGATGGCAATGTGTGGCAATTCAAAACTTGCACATCTTTTAATGTAATGCAGTCGAATCTCTGAGAACAGACAGCCAGACATGAATACTGAGTTCCCATATACAGTAGCAGAGGAGGATGAAAGGACCTTTGTATTTTCTATCTACAGAATATTTATATTTCTTCTCTTTACTTAGTTTTTGCATGTATATCATCACTACAACACAATATGAAATACTCCCAGTAAACCAGTACAGACTGATCTACAGGAGGCATGAGTTGCTGAGAAACTGCAAAACAGCACTGTAGCTTGAACGCATCAAACTCGGCATACTCAGTGCCTAACAACTACTAAATAAAAAAGCAGTATTTCAATAAACATGGGTATAGCCAGCTGATTAGAGGAAGTATAAAGCAACACTGCGCTGGATGTTTGCTAACTAGTTATGAAAAGCTGTTTAAGTCCTTGCCATGCACTCAGTCAGTTGTCAGATGCACAGTCCCTACTCACCACATATCAAATGAACAGTGCTATTCATAATACAGGCTGTGACTACAAGTTTACAGCTTAAAGATAAGTAGAAGCTATGTATTACATAGGATGGTGATTACATGTTTACAGCTTAAAAAACAATGAAGCTAGATAATTTTACCATGTCAAAACAGAAACACAGCAATAATCACTTCCCTCTCCATGTTATAACACAATACTTCTAAAAACAGTACAACAAATTTAGCTTGGCTGTGGAATGACAGCTAATTTGCCACAGATAGAAATGGGACCAGGGTATTTAATGTAAGGGCTGTGTTACAGCCATTAGATACCGCACTTTGTCACAAAATAAAAATCACTACAACTGTATCACAGAATTGCAGACTGTACAAGGCAATTGGGTTATGTGGCCATTTATGCCTTGGCAGTACAGACCTTTACTTCTCCTTTTTCAAGGAGCGATAGGCCAGTCAAACCAGGATGAAATTATGGATGCCCATCCAACTGTTTAAGTCCTTCTTATAGGAAGGTAGTTGATCTGGAGTGGAAAATGAATCCCAGTGAAGAGGTAGTTGCTGCATTACAAATCACAAATGGTCTATGGTCAACTTAACCACTGTCCATAAATTGCATTAACCCTCTCACAGATTCATTAAACAGGAACTACCCTTAACAAAGCCAAACTCCTGACGGCTAAGCCTAATAAGATTTTTTTTATATCATAGTTTACTTGGTCTGTTATGACCAATTCCATGGCCTTACAGATGAAGCTTTTCAAGCTGATGGGTTTGTAATTCCTGGGACCTAAGGTAGGGCGGCCCATGTGAAGAGGCATCACAACTGCTGTGCTTGGGGTCAAAGCCAGTGGATAAACTCAGGCTGAATAGTTTTAAGAGCAGGTCCACCCGCATACACTTGGTGTTGCTCAGCTGTGATAAGGGGTTTTAGGTCTTTAGCTACATGTGGGTTTGGTATAGATGTCTCTGGGGTAAAATTAGAATTGAATTTGTTTGCCAGTACATTTGCAATATCTGCTGAATTGGTGTAGATACTGCTACTTTAGATGAGTTCAGAGCAATGTAGAGTGTTATTTTGTAACTTCCTGATGTAGGTAAAGAAAGATCTGCAATTATCCTTAGCTTCCAATGGTAGCCTAAGTTCATGAGAAGCATTAGTTTTCCTGATGGTCTTTTCAGTACCCTGCATAATCTTTTGATGTTAACACTGATTTACGGTTCTTTAGTTTTGATATATATTCAAATTACTTCTTTTCTCTTACTGTATTTATGGATTGGGGCCACCATGCTGGTTTGCTCTGTTCTTTCCTTTTTTGTTTAGTTTTGGTAGGGACTGACTGGAATATTTGAATAGTATATTTACCTCAGCTAGTTTAGGGATTTTAAAAAGTTTACCAATCTGTGGTCACACTTGCCTGGGAAAGAGTAAACCTGTGGGACAGTGCACATTACTGCCACATCTTTAAGGAACAGGTCAAGAAAATACACTTATGTAACTAAATTCACCTTAACAGTAGATGATAAAATGATCACTGCTGGAGTAGCTTTAGTCATATACTTCATGCCAGGGATATAACAGCTGGCCAATTTACAAAGTTTTAGGACAACATCCCCATGCTAAAATGTCAGTCAACTCGAACTGTTGTGACTAAAAAGATCGGTTTAGGTGCAAAACCCTTCAGAACTTTAATCTCAGCAGAGATTGAGGTTGAGCCTAGGACTATGCTAGGAAAAACAAAAAGAAAATGTCCACATCCTGCCATAAACAACACACTAAAAAACAGTGGGGAAGGAGGGAGGGAGGGAGAGAGTGTCTAGTGCAGCAGTGATCATTCGAACATCTACTGTTATGATACATTTACTTACCTACTCGTACTATGTTCATTAAATTGATCACTGTTGCAGATGCCTTACCTATATGGTAGATTATCCTAACTTACTATGTTTGGGAGGTAGTGGAAGAAGAAGGGGCTTTGTTTTACAACAGTACCCCACTGGTCATTTTGTGCAGAAATAAGCATGGCCAGCATGATTGGCATGCCTAGTGGCTGTGATGTAGCATGCAAATGATGCCTGTTTACATGCCATGCAGATTTGCCGGTGACATCACGCATATATTGGTTGTTGATTGGCACATGGTGAAATCACCCCCTGTGCATGCCAGCTGTGGACCTTCTGAGACAGAAGAAGGAAGACTACTGAATTACTTGACTCATAGGAAACAAGCAGACATAGCAGGTCAGTCGCTTACCAGCTACCAACTCTGCAACTTTCTTTGTACCACCCTTCTACAGTACAAACTGCAGACATGCAAAAAAAATGTAGCATCTATTCAGTATGCAATGCTATTTCTATATCTACACAGCTACAAAACAGTTCTCCAAAATAAACTGCTGCTGACTGCTTGAAGTTTAGCAGAATCTTCTAGGATGTATTTAATAAAAAAAAAAAAAAAAACAAAACTGCATTTTTGCTTCTAACAATTTTTATCTTGCATGGTATCAGTTGTATCCTGTGTATTATCTATGTATTTTGCATTCTGTGTATTACTATTATGTATTTTTATTCTCTGTATTTTCTTTGATTTTTCTGTATTATTCTGGAGCTTTTCTCCCCAGGACTCCACTGAAAATGGGCTCTTCATGGCCGAATGGACTATCCTGGCAAACAAACTGCAAATAATAATAAAATAATAATAATAGAAATGTTAAATGGAGTATTACACAAGTCATACATATTAAGGGACGCTGATTTTCAAGAACGATCCTGGGCTTGGGTTTTTTTGTTGTTGTTGATTTACTCCGCTTAACCATTCTGATTTTGTAACAAAACAGTCATTGCAGTAGCAGCACAATACCATATAGTAAACACGTTTCAACTTCAGAATATGCATGCCAATGCAATACAATACAATTTAACCCCCCCCCCCCCGGTTCTAACACTGATTTCACTAAATTGACTGGTTTTAAGTCTGTTTATTTTTCTGCCTTTCTATAATTTACTGTTTTATCAGTTATCCATTACCTGCCCATTTGAGTTCCAAGACACTATTTCCCTTATTCAAATTCAATTTTATATACCCTTAATCTTATATCCTGTTGGATAAGGCAAATATTTTTCATGTATACAAAAATGGGATAGATGGGTGCATTGTATTAAACTGGACATTGATTCGAATGAAAGAAATAACTTTTCTGTTGATTGAGGAAAAGCAGCATATTTAGCTCGGCAAAGCAACACATCAATTAAAGAAATCAGTCGGATGACTGTACAAGCACAATATGTTGATTTCAGCAAGGAAATTAATATAAATGCTGTTCAGTGTGTATCAACCTTGCAAGCCTTTTTAGCTCACAGAACTCTAAATGGAAAACATGCATCAGCCCACACATATGCTGTCAAAACTATCTTACTATACAGTGATATTAAATCTATCTGCTGTGTATCTAATATAATATTTTTTTAAATGACTAAAGGATTAGCAAATGCAAGATAACTTGTACAGTGCTACTAAACCTCTCCCCATCTCTCACTTTTGTCAGGTGATATAGACATACCCAAAATTACACTTGGTTGCAGTCAGTTGCAGTTTCCTATGCACATAACAGTGCAATAACTTAACTAGTTTACTCATCTTCATTAACAGTAGGGACAAGCAAAGCATAAATACAAGCCTCGTTTTCAGTAACTCATGTGCGGTGAAGGAAACCATGACCATTACTCTGTTCTATGGAGCAAGTGCTACACAGTCATACAAGAAGTATACCACATAGTGGTAATGTGCTTACAGTTGTTTGCTATAATGCTGCAACATTCAGCACTGCCTTGGGAAAATAAATATACCAGTGAAACATCAGCAGAAGGATACAGTGTCAGTCAGTAATTAAGTGTATTACTGAAATGTGTTCAGTCTGACAAGTTATCTGCATTAAATGATGAATCAGTCACCTGAATATATAAGTAGGAAGTAGAAGCATCAGAATGTTTATTTCAAACACTAAATCAATATGGTTTGATTGCCAGTTTCTAATATTCTATGTTTTTGTTCTAAGCTGGTGCATGTTGGACACTGCTAAAGTCTGCCAACTAATCAATCTTTCATGCCTCAATCAAAGCTCCTTCAAGTACTTTGTAGCCTTAGAAATACTGTATGCCTGCCAAGGCATTAACCATATCACTGTTTCCAAACAGAAATATACTATTTAGAAATATTTGCTACAATAATGATATTAAATAGTTTGAAAGTACAGCCATCAACTGTAAAATACAAAAAAAAAAAAAAAAAAAAACACAAAGGGGACATACTGCACAGCAAGTTCAGCACTGAAAAGCAACACTTTTTTGTCTTTTAAATGCTTGGTAGCTGTTTTTAAGTTGTTTAGTAATTGTTGTATAATCTGAACTTCAAAGCTTCTTTTACTTTGCTTTTATATTAAGAAATTCTACAATAATCCATGTTGTTGCAGAAGGAATTTACCTGGTCTCTCTGAGTTGGGAACCACTCAAGGGAGCTCAAAGTGTGGCTGTTTATTGGCTAGAGGGCATAGGAGTTAGTTTTCAAGCTTTTTTCCTCTGCTATAAATCAAGCAAGTTTGCAAGACTCCATGTTCACATACAAAAATCTCTGCAACACTTTTCAAGTGTTTAAACTGCATCTACAACCATCCAAGCTAAAATATTTTCTTGATTTACAACACATGCACTTGCTTTATATAGTGATTCCTACTGTTTTTGAGCATTTTCAAAGCATGCATTTAATTCTGTGGCAAAACAGGCTCAAAAGGTTGTAGAGTAAGTTTTTCCAACACAAAATTGAGATCCCAAGCAGGAGTAGGAGCTCTACGGGGGTCTTATATTCTTTGCCCCTCTGAGAAACTGCTTGAACAAAGGATGCGAAAACAATGGTGGGTCACAATCATAGTGAGCTGAAATTGCTGCAGCATGAATCTTAATGGAAGAGAAGGACAAACCTTTGTCCAATAACTCAGTAAGATATTGAAGAGCCACACTCAAATTAGGCTCAGAAATCTCCAAATTCCTTGCTGCACTCCAAAATAAAAATCTCTTCCATTTCTCTGCATACACTTTCCTTGTACTAGGTCTTCTAGCTTCCATAATCACATTTAAAACTTGTTGAGGAAGTTGAGACCGCTGTCTCTCAAAACAGAATATGCCATGCTGTTAGATGAAGAGAGTAAGCTTGACATTGAGCAGGTGGCCGTCCTCTGAGACAACAGGTGTGGAATCAAGGGTAAAGGCCATGGAGGCTTCTTTACTAGACTCCTCAGTAATGGGTACCAATGCTGCCGAGGCCAATCTGGAGCTATTAAAATCATCCTTGGCTTGTCTTGTCTGACCTTTAGAAGCACCTTTGGAAGAAGAGGCAGAGGTGGAAACGATACACATGAAGATTTTTCCAACTGAAAGAAAGAGCATCCACTTTCCAAGCTGTGTGATGTAACCTCTTTGTGCAAAACTTTGGCAGCTGGTGGTTTAGTGGAGAAGCGAACAGATCTATGTCTGGAGTTCCCCAGGACACTGTCAACCTTTGAAATACATGAAGATCCAGTTTCCACTCGTGGGGATCCATGATTTGTCTGCTTAACACATCTGCTAAGGAGTTCTGTGCTCCCGGCAGAAACCTTGCCTGAAGAGTTAGGTGCAAGCTGAGCGCAGTCTCCCATAAAATCATTGCTTGCCTGCACAATGGGTAAGAATGTGTTCCCCCTTGTTTGTTGATGTACCACATGACAGTTGTGTTGTCTGTTAGAATCAACACCTGCCCCGGAAGAAGTAACTCCTTGAAAGCCATTAATGCAAATTGGACTGCTAACATCTCCTTCATGTTGATATGTAGATGCTGTAGTCTGGCAGGCCACTTGTCTTGTATCCACTTTCCATTTAGATGAGCTCCCCAAGCAATGTCTGAGGCATCTGTCGTTAGAATCTGACTCGCCTCTGGCCGGGTCACAGAGAGTCCCTTGTTTAGGTGACATTCCTGAGCCCACCACAACAATTCCTTTTGAATGCAAGGTATTATTTGAATGACAGTGTCCAAATCCTGGCAGTGCTGTGTCCATACATTTTGAGATACCATTGTAGCTTCCTCATATGCAGTTTGGCATTGGGAAGTACCAGAATACAAGATGCCATGAACCCTAAGGCTTGAAGGACTGTCCTTGCAGTCAGCCCGACTGAAGAGATAGCTGATGGAAGTAACTGGAAAGATTCTTTTGTTTGTCCGGGGTTAAAAGGCCATCTGGGCTGCTGTATTCAGTCTCACACCCAGAAAGCACATGTCTTGAGAGGGTACTAGACTGGACTTTATTTCATTCACAGAATACCCTAGGCATCTTAGCACTGCTATGACATATTCCAGATGCTGTAGAAGGTCTTCCTTTTCTTGAGCCAGAATCAGGCAGTCGACCAAGTAAGGGTAGATTTGAATTCGTTTTCGCCTGTCGTAAGCTATCACTGGAGCCAGAACCTTTGTGAATACTCTGGGCAGTAGATAAGCCAAAGGGCAATGCAGAGAACTGATAATGAGAATTTCCAGCTCGAACGCAGATACTTCCTGCAACACAGTCTTATAGGCACATGAAGGTAAGCTTCCTTGAGATCTAAAGTTACCATCCAATGATCTTTGCCCAGCAGAGGTAAAAGCTGTTGCAACGTCAACATCTTGAACTTGGGAATGTCCAGATAAGTGTTGAGGATAGATAAATCCAAAATTGGTCTCCACGTGTTCCCCTTCTTTGGTACTAGGAACAGGCGAGAATAAAATCCTAGGCCCCTTTCTGGTATAGGGACTGGCTGAATGGCCCCTATTTGGAGTAACAGAGAAATTTGCTTGTGAGCCTCTTCCCTTTGTGGAGGAGGAACGTCTGGCATGCCTTTGAAAGGGGCAATGTGTGGAAATAAAACCTGTAACCGTGGTGAATGATATCCAACACCCATCTGTCTTGAGTGATTAAATCCCAATTTTCTTTGAAAAGAGACAGTCTTCCTCTCAAAGGAGCTACCAGACGAGAATCTACTGGCAGCTGAAAAGGCAGGTCATTGGGTCTGTTTACGAAAGGACTGACCCCTGCCCTCACCAGAAGTCTGAGCCGGTGAACTCCCTGTTCTAGGCCTAAAAGAACCTTGAGCTCTGCCCCTACCACGCCTCGACCTACCCCTAGACTGGGAATCAAAAGCAGGATATGTCCATCCCTTAGTAGGCCAATTTCTACTAAACTTTGGTGGCTGCACCTGCAAAAAATCTTTAACAGTTTGCATAGACTTAGCTTTGTCCTCCATTTTCTTTAAAACTGCTTCCACAGGCGAACCAAATAACACATCAGACTGTAAAGGAGCATCCAAAATCCTAGTCTTAACATGCTCTGCTAAATTCTGATCCCTCAACCAGGCATGCCTGCGAAGAACAGAACTAGTGGCAGCCACCCTCGAGAGGCCTGCACAGCATCAAATCCACATTGCAAAGAATGCTTACCCACTTGTTCAGACACATGAACTAAATCCAGCAACTCTTTACACTCTATACCTTCCGCCAAAGCATCCACCTTAGATTTCAATTGTGAAAGGAGATAATTTTGATATTTTAGCATGTGAAACTGACAATTCAACGCCTCATGGCTAGAGTGGAAGAAGTATACACTTTCTTTCCCCACCTATCCAAAGCCCTTGCCTCTTTATCAGTGGGAACAGGATTTTTAAACCACAGAGGCCTTAACACCTTTAGGCCCCTGAGAAACAGTTTCTGGGTCCGCCCTAGGACTCTTAAACAAATACTTATGAGCTTCGGGCACCCTATAGTACCTATCAGGTTTAACAGGGCAGGAGGCAAAGAGTCAGGGTTCAGGGAAGCCTCTGCAAAACATCTTCCACCACATTCAACACAGGAGGTATAGCTAAGGGCCTATGTTGGGGTAAAAATAAGAATTCCCTAAGCCTTTTCCTGAATCAGAGTAATCTTGGCCTTCCCATTTAAAGTGTTCCCTCATGGAATGCAGAGTCTCTGAAAATGAGAAATCCTCAGGAGGAGAAGCTGTAGGTGTGGAATCATCCACATCAGAATCAGAATAAGGAGGAAACTCCTGCAAGTCTTCCGCAGAAGACTCAAGCCTCTGAATACTGTTCCAAACTCTCAAACTCAGGTTCCACCCTAGGCCTCTTATCAGGAGGGGGCATAGAGCCTCTAATCATAGTAATTAAATCTTCTGCCATTTTAAGCATATGTTTCTTAGGCACAGAACCTGAAGTGCTAGGAGAAGCCCCCACTGAAGCTGAACTTGGCCTACCTCTCAAAGAAGTTTTGGAAACAGTAGGAGAAGCTCTAACTATCTTGGGAAGAGAGGGAAGAACAGTTACCTGAGAAGCCCCCTCAGCCTGGCCTACCTCCTGAGAGGGCACATCCTGTAACAGTAAAGTCTCTGCCTGAGACTCCAAAGAAACTCCTGGCAAAACCTCTGGCTCCACTGAGCCTTCTAAAGAACCGACGTCCGGGACTGCCGGTTCATCAACCCTAGGCTTTGCTGTTTTGTCTTTGCGCTTTTTGGACGAAGCGGGCGTCGGAGCATCCGACGGCATTTTGTACCCAAACACTAACCTGGCACAGTCTAACCTTCTCTTAATAGTGCGTTTGTTAAATCTAGCACAAGAGCGGCAACCAACAACGTCGTGCTCAGGCCCTAAACAAGGTATACACAGAGTATGGTAATCCCTATGAGGTATCTGCTTCCCACAAGAAATACAGTTATTCATTTTTTCTGACATCCGGTTAAATACTGAGGCAAGAAAAAACCAAAATGTTCCCAACGGGTACTTAGCCAACTTTGATTCGGTCTGAAACTCCGACTTCGGAAATATTTCAGAACGCCAACCTGCACTCGCAAAACTGCTTCTGCATCGGACCATGCGCAAAAAGACTGAGGATATGACGCCGGTCATGCGATTAGTACCCTGACGCCCTGACGCCAGTCTAATGCGCCTTGACTGACGTCAGCCATATACTTTGGTATTCGGGCCGACTGGACAGCGGACTACCCCAATGGTTAGGACTGCAGCAATGTGGAATGAAGAACATCTGCAAATAATAATAAAATAATAATAATAGAAATGTTAAATGGAGTATTACACAAGTCATACATATTAAGGGACGCTGATTTTCAAGAACGATACTGGGCTTGGGTTTTTTTGTTGTTGTTGATTTACTCCGCTTAACCATTCTGATTTTGTAACAAAACAGTCATTGCAGTAGCAGCACAATACCATATAGTAAACACGTTTCAACTTCAGAATATGCATGCCAATGCAATACAATACAATTTAACCCCCCCCCCCCCGGTTCTAACACTGATTTCACTAAATTGACTGGTTTTAAGTCTGTTTATTTTTCTGCCTTTCTATAATTTACTGTTTTATCAGTTATCCATTACCTGCCCATTTGAGTTCCAAGACACTATTTCCCTTATTCAAATTCAATTTTATATACCCTTATTCTTATATCCTGTTGGATAAGGCAAATATTTTTCATGTATACAAAAATGGGATAGATGGGTGCATTGTATTAAACTGGACATTGATTCGAATGAAAGAAATAACTTTTCTGTTGATTGAGGAAAAGCAGCATATTTAGCTCGGCAAAGCAACACATCAATTAAAGAAATCAGTCGGATGACTGTACAAGCACAATATGTTGATTTCAGCAAGGAAATTAATATAAATGCTGTTCAGTGTGTATCAACCTTGCAAGCCTTTTTAGCTCACAGAACTCTAAATGGAAAACATGCATCAGCCCACACATATGCTGTCAAAACTATCTTACTATACAGTGATATTAAATCTATCTGCTGTGTATCTAATATAATATTTTTTTAAATGACTAAAGGATTAGCAAATGTAAGATAACTTGTACAGTGCTACTAAACCTCTCCCCATCTCTCACTTTTGTCAGGTGATATAGACATACCCAAAATTACACTTGGTTGCAGTCAGTTGCAGTTTCCTATGCACATAACAGTGCAATAACTTAACTAGTTTACTCATCTTCATTAACAGTAGGGACAAGCAAAGCATAAATACAAGCCTCGTTTTCAGCAACTCATGTCGCAGAAGGAAACCATGACCATTACTCTGTTCTATGGAGCAAGTGCTACACAGTCATACAAGAAGTATACCACATAGTGGTAATGTGCTTGCAGTTGTTTGCTATAATGCTGCAACATTCAGGACTGCCTTGGGAAAATAAATATACCAGTGAAACATCAGCAGAAGGATACAGTGTCAGTCAGTAATTAAGTGTATTACTGAAATGTGTTCAGTCTGACAAGTTATCTGCATTAAATGATGAATCAGTCACCTGAATATATAAGTAGGAAGTAGAAGCATCAGAATGTTTATTTCAAACACTAAATCAATATGGTTTGATTGCCAGTTTCTAATATTCTATGTTTTGTTCTAAGCTGGTGCATGTTGGACACTGCTAAAGTCTGCCAACTAATCAATCTTTCATGCCTCAATCAAAGCTCCTTCAAGTACTTTGTAGCCTTAGAAATACTGTATGCCTGCCAAGGCATTAACCATATCACTGTTTCCAAACAGAAATATACTATTTAGAAATATTTGCTACAATAATGATATTAAATAGTTTGAAAGTACAGCCATCAACTGTAAAATACAAAAAAAAAAAAAAAAAAAAACACAAAGGGGACATACTGCACAGCAAGTTCAGCACTGAAAAGCAACACTTTTTTGTCTTTTAAATGCTTCGTAGCTGTTTTTAAGTTGTTTAGTAATTGTTGTATAATCTGAACTTCAAAGCTTCTTTTGCTTTGCTTTTATATTAAGAAATTCTACAATAATCCATGTTGTTGCAGAAGGAATTTACCTGGTCTCTCTGAGTTGGGAACCACTCAAGGGAGCTCAAAGTGTGGCTGTTTATTGGCTAGAGGGCATAGGAGTTAGTTTTCAAGCTTTTTTCCTCTGCTATAAATCAAGCAAGTTTGCAAGACTCCATGTTCACATACAAAAATCTCTGCAACACTTTTCAAGTGTTTAAACTGCATCTACAACCATCCAAGCTAAAATATTTTCTTGATTTACAACACATGCACTTGCTTTATATAGTGATTCCTACTGTTTTTGAGCATTTTCAAAGCATGCATTTAATTCTGTGGCAAAAACAGTCATTTCTCTCTTGGCTTAGTTCTGCAGAAGGACGGATTCGTCAGGGATGTAGTTGTTTGGTAGTCGTTTGTTATAAAATCTGCACTTAAGAGCCATTTTGGCTGTACTTTTACATTAAGAAATTCCAGGATTATTCATCTTGTGGCAGACTGTGTTTACCTGGTCTCTTTTAGTTAGGAAACACTTCAGGGAGTTCAAAGCATGGCTGTTTATTGGGTAGAGGGCATAGGAGTCAGTTTTCAAGCTTTTTTATCTGCTATAAATCAGGCAAGTTTGCAGAGCAGCAGCAGTTAGTAGTATCTTGTACAGCAGCAAATGCCTAGACAGCAAAATTCCCTATAAAGTTAGGATTGGATCTAAAACCTGTTAAATACTGTGATATTGTGCAGAATTAAAATTAGAGCGGCAAGCTTGCATATAGAATAACACTACCATATCCTAGCACTATATAACATCTTGCAAGTAACCCCAGAAACTATCCTAGCAGACCCTTGTTAAAATTCATAAACAGCCCATCCTATCACATGATCAGATAACACTGATAGACAATTTCCAAATGCCTCTGGCCAGCTTGGTAGATTTGGGTAGCCTAGGGCAATACACCAATTGTCTCATGTTCTCAGATAACCACTTGAACATTAAATATACAACCTCCTTAGAAGCAAAATCTCAGATACAAACAACGTTGTCAGGAATACCCACACTACATCTCTTGCAAACACCACTCATCACACACACATTGTCTTATGCTGAGGCACTAAAAAAACCTTCTCAAAATCTCAAAAAACTTCAAAGCTGCCACACTGCAACACTGGTCCTTAGCAGTAGAAAATACAGGTTTGTTTTATTTCTTCTATTGTTTTTTTCCCATTGAATTCTAGTTGCTATTTTATTTCCAGATTTTATACCTAATAAAGAAGTTTCATTCATTGCAAAATATATACTCCTATCTTTACTACATTACCCAGATATTTACTTTTCTTTTTATTTAAAACCACCCATATCGCCTCTATACACTCATTTGTGCAAATTATTACTTCTTTTATCTATTTTTTTATTATAATGTTATCTGCATATTTTAACTGAACTGGAATTCTTAGCCCTTCAGGCGTTATATACCTAGCCTTTTTCTATCTGTAATTTACTTCACATACTATCACATTCATAACTAATACAAAATGCATTCAGCTCATTGGAATCCCCATCTTACACCACTCTTCATATGTACCTTTTGGCTTAACCAGCCATTTACAAATATTTTTACACTATTATTAGCATGTGCTAACATACTTAATTTCCTAACTTTCTCACTTATATTATGTTCTTCCATTATTACCCATAAGATTTCATGTCCAGTTGTGTCAAATGTCTTAGTAAGGTCTCCTGTCATAACTGTCACTTCTTTCGTTCTATTCATAATATCATCCTCAATTCTCTATCATTAATAATTTTTGACAACCCTTCACCTTTCCACTATATATATTATCTTCCATAATATTTTCCATTTTAGCTTCAAATCTTTTTTGTTTTACTTTCATAAAGATGTTATAATCATTATTATTCAGTACTATCGGTCTTCAGTTTTTTTACTGTCTTCTATCTTCCTTCATCCATATGAATTTAAGTATTCCACTACATAATTCTTTATACTCAAAACCTTCATTTAACCATTCATTCACAATCTTTAAAAAAAATTTTTTTTGCTATTCCCTTAAATTTTTATACATTTAATACTCTATTCCATCTGGTCCTGCAACCGAATCTATATTTACTTGTCCTAAAACTTTATCTAGCTCATTTAAATAAATCTCATTTTCCAACTCTTTATTCTCTTTTACTGTTAACTTTTTTACCTTCCATGTTTTTTACTACCTTCTTTTTTCCTTAAACATTTCTTGTACATATTGTTCTACACTATTCATAATCTTTTACTGAGTTCTATTTCTTCTTTTACATATTTTATTTTTCTCATTACACTATCATTGCCCTTTACTGATCCGCTTAAGCAACTCAATACTTCTCTTTTTCCTTATAAAAACATCTTTGCTTATATAAGATTTTTGTATTCTTTGTTGATTTCTTTGATATAATTATTTTTCTTTGTCATACTTTGTTATATGTTCTTTTATATTTTTCCTTCTCTATGTTTCTCACATCATATTGCCACTTTCTTCCTTAAATATCATCTACCATTCTGACTTATGTTTATAAAATGTTCTCATAGTAATATGATCTCTCCATAACTGCATTACTAATCTCCTTCTTTCTTCATTCCATGCTTTCTCATTTACCCTTTTTTATTCCTTTGCTTATTTTTATGTATTCCTTGTTTTCCTTTAGCTGTAGCCATATAGCCATATGATCAGAAAATCCTGTTTTAACTACCTCCCTTTCTCATATAACTAAACTTTGATACTATAAAATAATCTATTTCAGTTCTAAACATACCCCTTTTGTAACTCCATATTTTTTTGTCCCAAAGCTTTAACTTACCACATCTTATAACTTCTAACATTTTCTTATATCATTTTCTTTCTTTTTATTTTTGCCTCTTAAATCACAACCAAAGTTTCCTGTCATTACAATATTCATATTTTTTCACTACACAGTCTAAAACCTGATGAAGGTTTCCTTTCTTTACAATTAGTATAAGCATATAATGTTATAATTCTATATACTTGTTCTTTCCATTTTAGATCTACAAGGGTTAATTATCCCATTTTTGCTAAAGTTACAACTAATATTTCTACAGAATATGGCTATTCCAGAACATCTCTAATTTCTCAATTTCCAGATTATCTTTCCTCCTCATAGTTTCTCTGTAATATTTTTGTATTTATTAAAAATCTTGTGTCTTCTAATATAACTACATATATATCACATGTACTACACCACTCCAAAATCCAGATTCTTCTTGCAATAGTCTTAATGCTATTTCACAATTACAGAAAGTACTCAACATTGCCATTTTCCCTTTTCCCTAGATTCATGGTTTCATAAGTTCATAGCTAATCACTAGCATAGCTTTCTTAAAAGGCCATTCCAAGACTAGCCAATTTCCCTTTCAAAGGTGAGACTCAAACACTGTACCTTGTGTCTATGAGTCAAACACTTTAACCATTATCCCATAACCCAATCATTAGCAGTATATATTCTTTTTCATGCATTTCCTTTCTTTTTTCTTTTGCACTTACCCCTTTACATTTTCTTTCTCTATCTTTAACCTTTTACCAACAGATTTTCTTCTATTTTACTACCACCCAGATCGATGCCTTCTTCATCACTTAATTCAGAACCTTCTTCTATGTCCTCTTTATTATTCTTTTTCTCGTCTAGTTTTCTTCTATTTCTACTACTTCTTAAAGTTCTGCTTCTTGTTCATCTTATTTCTGTTTTTTTCATTACTCTTACTTTCATTTTTGCAATCCATCCATAAATGTCTAATTTTGTTATATATATATATATATATATAAAACATATTTTTGCATTATGTCCCATTTCCCCACAAATATAACATTTCCTTTTTTCACAGTTACCTATCATATGTCCTTCTTTTCCACAAAAAAAGAACATGTTTTGGATTGTCCCCAGTATTTTACAACATCCCTGTTCCCCTCCACATTTATCATGCTTGGTATATGTCTATTTTTTTCTCTTTCTGTTTTTAACATAATACTGAAATCCCAGCCACCAGTGCATAAACCCATTTTTGTCATAAACATTTGCAATGTCCAGTACTTCTTTAAATAAAGTTTTCACTTTTTCTACCTCTATTCAAAATTGTACATGAATTTTCTTTTTTGTCTCCCTGTTAAATGATTTTATCACATAAAGATTCCATGGGTTAGAGTCTTTCTTTTTTTCATATTCTCCAAGAAAATAAAACATCAGAAAATGTCTCCTTTTTTAAATAAGAATAAATGCTCTTACGTCATGTGCTTTTACACCCACAGGAGCTATTAAATTGTCCTACACTTCATAACTGTCCATTTCTTTGTCTTCTTTATTTTGAATCCTTACCATGTACACTTCAGTTTTTCATTTTCTTCTGCCTTCTTTTCTGCTACTCCACTTTTGCCTTTTTTTTTACTTTGTCTGCATGTTTTCTTTTCCATCTTACCACTATTCTTCAGGATTGTCTCTGGATCATACTTTTGTATTTGCTCTGAGTCTATTTCATACAGTGGATATAAAAAGTGAAAAGTGTACACACCCTTGTTAACATGCCAGGTTTTTTGTGATAAAAAAAAAACTTACAATAATCTGGCTGCATAAAAAGTGTGCATACCCTTAAACTAATACTTTGTTGAAGCACCTTTTGATTTAATTACAGCAGTTAGTTTTGTTGGGTACACACCTGCCATCAATTAAAGAGACTCTGATTAACCCCAAATAAAGTTCATCTGTCCTAGTAGGATTTTCCTGACATTTACTCAGTTACCTGCAACAGCAAAAGCCATGGTTCGCAGAGAGCTTACAAAGCATCAAAGGGATCTCACTGTTGAAAGGTATCAGTCAGGAGAAGGGTACAAAAAATTTTCCATAGCGTTGGATATACCATGGAACACAGTGAAGACAGTCATCAAAAAGTGGAGAGAATATGGGACAACAGTGATGTTGCAAAAAACTGGACATCTCTTCAAAATTGATGAAAAGATAAAATGAAAACTGGTCAGGGAGGCTGCCAAGAGACCTACAACAACTAAACTAATAACCACACTCCAAGGAAATAGCACCAACAAAAGTAAAACCCTTGAATGGCAGAAAGCAGTAACAAATCCACACAGTATGAAAAAATGCCACAATATTTGAGTCCACTCTGAAAGTGGTTATTAAACAGAGTGGACACTAATATTGTGGTATTTTTTCATACTGTGTGGATTTGTTGCTGCTTTCTGCCATTCAAGGTTTTTGCTTTTGTTAGACCTACAGCAACACTGAAGGAGCTGTAGGAAATTCTGGCAAATACTGGTTGTGTACTACATGTGACAACAATCTCCCGTATTCTCCATATGTTTGGGCTATGGGGTAGGGTTGCAAGACGGAAGCCTTTTCTTAACACAGAAAAACATCCAGGCCTCACAAAAATTTGCAAATCAATACATCAAGTCCCCCAAAAGCATGTGGAAAAATGCGTTATGGTCTGATGAGACCATTGTTGAACTTTTTGGCCACAATTCAGTTTCTTTTAATTGTATGTCTAAACCACTATGCTTATGTAAATATCTTATGCGATCATATGTTATCTGCTATATCTAATAACTGTATGTGTAAACCACAATGCTCATGTACATATCTTATGTATAGTATGTTAGTAATTGTTTCTGGAGCTTTTCTCACTGGGCCTCTGCTGAAAATAGACAGCTCTGTCTAGCTGGACCTCCCTGGTAAACAAATGCAAAACAAATAAATAAATTCTAAAAGGTACATTTTTGCAAAAACAACACTTTGCATCACCAAAAGAACACCATCCCCACGGTGAAGCATGGTGGTGGCAGTATCATGCTTGGGGTTGCTTTTCTTAAGCTGGAACTGGGGCTTTGGTCAAGGTGGATGGAATTGTGAATAGTTCCAAATACCAGTCACTTTTGGCCCAAAACCTTCAGGCGTCTGCTAGAAAGCTGAAGATGAAGAGGAATTTCACCTTTCAACATGACAATAACCCCAAGCGTACATCCAGATCAACAAAAGAACAGCTTCACCAAAAGAAAATTAAAGTTTTGGAATGGCCCAGCCAGAGCCCAGACCTAAATCTGATAGATAATCTGTGACCAAAAGAGGGCTCTGCACAAGGGATGTCCTCACAATATGACAGATTTAGAGCACTTTTGCAAGAAAGAGTGGGCAAATATTGCCAAGTCAAGATGTGCCATGCTGATAGACTCCTACCCAAGAAGACTGAATGTTGTAATTAAATTAAAAGGTGCTTTAACAAAGTATTAGTTTAAGAGTGTGCACACTTAAGCAACCAGCTTATTGTACATTTTTTATTTTTTATATTTTCCCCTTAACAGATGTGTTTGTTTTTCAACTGAATTGTACAGGTTATGGGTCACATTAAAGGTGTGAAAAGTTCTAAAATGATTTATTGTGGTCTCATTTTTTTATATCACATAAACCTGGAATTTTAACAGGAGTGTGTACACTTTTTTATATCCACTGTATAATCAAAGGTTCAACTCCACGAACCTCCATTTGTCAAACCAACAAAAGCGAATGTTCGTTTAAGAGAACATTCACATCAGCAAATGTCTAAAACAGGGAATGGAATTTGTTGGATAACATCAGCAAATTTTCCCTTTTCCCTACTGTAGTGCAATCTCAGAGTTTGTATATATAGGTAGGGGGTGTGGGAGACACAGCCCCCACCTTGGTGGGTTTGACATACTGTGGTGTGTGTGATGGTCACAATACTGGTCAACTAATTCCACTCCCTGTTTTAGAAATTCACTGATGTGAACATTCGCTTAAGTGAACACATTCGCCTGTCTCGATATTCACTTTCTTTCACCACTCCAACGTCTCCTTGCCTTTCCATATGCCTTCCTGTTTCTATAGGCTGCCTCCGTGCCTGGAATGGAAACATGTACTGGTCAATCAAAATGGGTTCCACTCGCAACAATGGCATGTAGGGGATTTTTATTTATTTACAAAACACAGTATAAAGCAACAGCTACCATGCAGAGTTCAGTCCAGGAAATGTTGCAAGATTACATAAAATCCAAGGAGTAACCAGTCCATAGTAAAAATCAAAATTGTTGTTTATTAGTGCACTCAGTAGGTTAGCGCTTTCACAAGTTAGCTTCTTCAGACCATATAACTGAGTGAAGACCAAACATCCATTTTAAAAACATGTATCACCAATCAGATTCTTACACATCATGAATGGCTCATTAATTATTAAGTGCATTATAAAATCCCATATAAATTCCATTACATCATTTAAACATCAAACTATTCCTAAAAAATGAATAAACAATCTAAAAATACATTTAAATGAACACTCAAAAAACAACCTTCAGAAGTCAGAAACATTATCCTAATTACGATTATTGACTTCATCCTAACATATAAAAACTATTGAAAAATAAAATCACAAATAATAAAATTTTATATATATATATATATATATATATATATATGTATATATAGAAATGTATATATATATGAAAAATGTAACTAGTAACATCTATCTAACCTTCAACCTTTTGGTCCAAAGAAAGGGCTTTGTAATGGAATTTATATTTATTATTATATTATTTTAAACCTGAGGAAGATTGCCTCAGGGATTGCCTCAGGGAATCTATTCGCAAACAGCAAATGGATTTATATAAACAGTTTAATAGGACTAACGTGAATGCTTCTATGGAGGCACTATTGGATAGTGTCTCCGTTTTTGAGAGGAGGTTACTGTTACAAAAGAAAGTTAAAATTGACAGAGATGTCAGGGATTTCCAACTTGATAATGTATTCACTTGGCCTAGGGTTGTTAACAATAATGGCCCACAAGGTGAGAGAGCTACAATGTTTAAACCGTCAAGAACTAATGATGCGACTACCTATGGTAGTCGAAATACACCGGTAGCTTTGAATGCAGTAGCCAATAAAGATGTTCAGTCCATAGACACAGAAAAAATTGTCGTCACAACAGAACGGACTGAAACTGGTTTAGTAAAAAGTAACTGTTCAGTGGTACAAAGGGATGAAATTCAATTACTCAGTCCCACTGCTGCAAATGAGACCTCTTTATCAGACATTCGTCCTAAAGGCGTGACTACAACAGTTACAACTAGGGATCCAGAAATGAACAACAAAATTGTAAATTTTCATCAGTTTCCTCTACCAATCACTACAGAAGAAAGGGGTCTAAAGAGAGCGCAATCAGTAAATCGGGGGAGACAGAAACGGAGGTTTCCCTCAGAGAAAGGCAATGGACACACATTAAAGAAAATGTGGAATCAGGTAGGGACGACTTAGTATGGAACATTTAAAAAGGACTTTGGACACTTTTGAAAAATCTATCCTTAATAAAGGTTTGGGCTTTATACCCACATGTAAGAGCCAATTAACCAATGTTATTGTTGACCTTAAAATATTTGTTAGAAATGTTACTTTGAAATTAGAGATGGGAAACACTCACATGGAAAAGTCAAGTACTTTTAAGAGGTCTAGTATGTATATGCCTAATAGTCACCCTCTGCTTCAAGCATTTGACAAATTAGTAGAAGAAGATTTATATAAGTACTACAATTGTGGCCAACAAAATATTTGTTAGAAATTTTACTTTGAAATTAGAGATGGGAAACACTCACATGGAAAAGTCAATTACTTTTAAGAGGTCTAGTATGTATATGCCTAATAGTCACCCTCTGCTTCAAGCATTTGACAAATTAGTAGAAGAAGATTTATATAAGTACTACAATTGTGGCCAACACATGCAAGGCCTTAGAAATAATTTGAGTGTGGATGAATGTGAAGCTTTAAAGAGGCTGCAGAATGACTTAAGTATTAGTATAAGGCCAGCAGATAAAGGCGGCCCAATTGTTGTCACGAATGCTGTTGATTATAATTGTTCTATGGTTAATATGTTGAGTGATGCTAAGTTTTATAAACAGATCAAGACTTCATACTCAGACGAGTTAAAAGTGTCAAAAACATGTTGGATGACTTAGTTAGGTCTGAAATTATTACTAGTGACTTATTTCAGTACTTTTATAGTGAAAATTCCATCCTACCTGTTATACATGGGTTACCCAAAGTCCATAAAGATGGCATTAACCCACCCATGAGACCTATAGTATCTGGGAGGGGATGGTGCACGGAACTCCTTTCGTTATATGTAGAAAAGTTTTTGCGACCTATAGTGGATTCTAATTCCTTTATTTTGAAAGACACACAACAATTTCTGAAAGAGCTATATGTCTTTTGTGATAGTGCTGATATTAATAATTTGGAACTTGTATTAGTAACCCTCAACGTCCAGTCCTTACTCACCATTATTCCCAATGATGAAGGGGTGGCTGCTGTGAGATGCTATTTAGAAAGGCACAGTGACTATGATTGTAAATTTATTGATTTATTGTGTCTATTTTTAGAGACCATACTTGAGAATAATCTATTCATGTTTGATGGCACTTCCTACATTCAGCTTGATGGCGTGGCTATGGGCACTTCATGTGCCAATAGCTACGCCAACATGTTCTTAGCTATGTGGGAGGAGTCACAATTATTTGTGATGGAACAATTTAAGAGAAGTGTGGTCTTCTATAAACGTTTTGTTGATGATGCCTTTTTCTTATGGAATGGTGGGTTAGATGAACTTGATAAATTTGTTCATGCAATTAATCAAATTATAAATTACCTTAGGTTTTCTATGAATTTTTCATATACAAAAGTTGCATTTTTGGATGTTTTTGTAGAGAGATTGGAGGATGGTTCCTTCACTACAGGTGTCTTTAGAAAGGTTTGTCATAGAAATGCATTACTTCACAGAAGGAGCATGCATCCCAATTACGTTTTTTGTAATGATTTTTATTTACAACTTATTTACAATATACATATTTACAAAAAGAACTAATAATTCATATTATAGTCCATCATTTCTTACATTCATACAGATCCCCACTCCTTTCTCCATAACCACCACTTGTTTTTTCGTATAATATTTGGAAAAATCCATTTGCCATTAAACATAACTTCATTTAACTTTTCTTTTCAAGTTGTCCAAATTATACCATATTTTACTTTCTATTATCTTTTCCCATAAAATGTTAACTCTTTTACATGTTAAAAATACATGTTCTGTTATTTCCAATCTTCCACAATTCAAACAAATTATTTCATTAATCTTTTTTATAAGGCATATTTCCTTTAACAGGTAATTTGTTAATTTGTAACCTCCTTAAAAATTTTGATAGACATTTTCATACACCATCTCTTTTTTTGCTTTACCGCTTCAACTTGCCTTTAGTTAAATGTTCCCAGAAATTCACATAATCTTGGTACATCCTTATCTCTTCATTTTTTCCTTCTCTTTTACTCATTTTAATAAAATTCCACTCATTCATATATTTTCCTTAACTATATTCATCACTTATTCTCTTTTCCACTTATCCATCTCAGAACATTATATACATTTAAAGAAGCTCCATACACTAGCAGATTAACATATTCTTTACTATGCTTTCCATAAAAACATACTCAATCTTATCCATGCTTGTTTGTCTTTTCCCATTCAATTTTTAACTCTTTTACATGTTAAAAAGACATGTTCTGTTGTTTCCAATCTTCCACAATACATATTCTCTCATTAATCTTTTACAAGACCTATTTTCTTTAACAGATAATTTGTTAATTTGTAAACTCCATAAAAATCTTGACACACAACATTTTTCATACACCATCTATGTCTTTGCTTTACAGCTTCAACTTTTTCTTTAGTTAAATGTTTCCAAGAATTCACATAATTTATCATAACATTTTTGCACCAAGTTTTCCTGTTTTTATCAGTTTTGTCTGTACTTAATTTCCACACTTTTATTTTTCTTGATACATCTTTATTTCATTTTTTCTTTTTTATTCATTTTAATAAAATTACACTCATTCTTATATTTTTCCTGAAATATATTCATCACTAAGATATTCTCTTTTTCACTTATCCATCTCAGAACTTTATATAAATTTAAAGATGCTCCATACACTATCGGATTCAGTAAACCCAGATCCCTTTGTCTGTTTCCATATAGAAAAATCTTCTTTTGATTGGATTTAATCTGGATCCCTAAATACATTTAAAAATAATATCAATAAATTGTTTGGCCATCTCTCTTGGAATCATACATGCACTGGCTGAATATGATAATTTTCCCATCCATACTGATTTATCAAGTGTACTTTTTTACATAATGACAACTTATACCTACCCCACATAAGTCCTTGTAAATTTTTCAAGATTTTCTCATTGCGCCTTTATTATATCATACTCACCAAATTCAATTCCTAATGCTGATATTGTTTTCCCAAACTGTATACCTTCCAAATCTTTCTCACCTCCTAATTTATTTATTTGACATTTGTTAACCGGGTTAGTCCAACTGAGCCATATGGCCACTTTTGAGTGGAGACTCAAGGAGAAAAGCTCCAGCATACATATTAATGAATTACAAACTAGAAATAATATAAGCAATGCATACAAAAATTGACATGCATACAGAAAATAAAGTATATATAATATACATCCAGTAAAAAAAAATATGGCTGTATTTGTCTTTATTAACATTCAAATCAACTTTTTGTAATCTATCATATACATTTCTAATCACTTTTCCCATTTATTTTCCATTTTTTGCTATTAATATTATATAATCAGCATAAGACATAATAACAGGATACTTTACCCCCTTTTCTTGTATATGTTTACTCTAATCCAACTCATTTAATCCTTTTATCATATTATTCATAAATATTATAAAGAAAAAAACTGTTCATTGTTCAACTCTGTTTTAACACCTCATTTCATCTCTATTTTTTCACTAAACCAACTATTTACTAAAACTTGAATTTTAGTACTTTTGTATACAGATTCTCATACTTTTTTCATCTTTGCACTAAAAGTATACTCTTCTATTAACTGCCATAAAATATCATGCTCTAGTGAATTAAATGCTTTATTTCTGCTACTATAAATTTTGTTTCTGTTCGACCTTTCTTAATATCATCTATTTTTATAATTATCATTAATATATATACTGAATTCCTTTTCCTCTAACCCCATTACATCTTATTCTATTATATAATGTAATTTGTCTTCTAATTTTTCTGTATTACTTTCATGAATAATTTAGTCACAATTTTTCAACATTACAAGTCTCCAATTCTTTATTTCATTTTTCTCCCTTTTTCCATATAAATCTCATCACACCCTCACATATATTTTTCATAATTTATCTCATCAGTGAACCATTTATTAAATACTTTAGTGATATTTCTTTTGCCATATCATTCATTTCACAAACATCTGATATCCTATACAACCCAATCCAGCTGCTGTATTTACATTTATACTCTATTACCTTATTTACCTCAGTTATTGTAATTTGATGTTTCAATTCTTTATTTCCCCTGCAAACTGTTTTACCTTCACGTGCTTTTTCTTTCTAGTCCTCTTTATTTTACCATTCCTGTCACATATTTGACGACTATATCCATTATTTTAGATTGTTCTTTTGTTTTTTTCAAATTTCCCATCACAAATTTTCATTTTTCTTATTACACCACTGTCTTCTTTTTTATCTTTGTACTATACGAAAATACCTGCAAAAATATAATTGCTTATATAATAATTCGTTAATTTTCTCATTTTTTTTTTTGGTAATTTTATTTTTCTTTCTGAAAATAATCCTTTTCATTCCTATCTAAACTACACAAAATATTTTTTGAATTTGTCTATATTCCTTTTAATCTTTTCATCTTCTCTCATTCTGCCTATTAAATACATCTTCTAATACTTTTCTTTAAATATTATCTACCATTCTGGCCAATGCTTATAAAAATCTTTCATTGTTAAATAACCTTTCCATAACCTTATTATATCTTCCTGATTATTCTTATTCCAATCTTTTTCATGTATTCCTATTTTAATGTTATTTATTTTCATTTATCTTAATCCATATTGCTAAGTGATCTGAAAAGCCCTCCTTGTTCTAGTGTAACTTTTATAGTTTTAGACAGAAGAAAATACTCTATTCTTGACTGAAATTTCCCTCTCTGATATGTGTTTTCTCTTGAATTCCATAATTTTAGATTTCCACATTTTATCTCCTCCATTGCCTTCTTATCTGTTCTACATTTTTGCTATTTATGTCTTGAAGTACAATTAAAAACTCAAGTTACTATAATATCCATATTCACTATAAAATAATTTAATATGTCTAAAATAGTATCTCCCTTTCTTTTTATAACACATATTCACTATAACATAATTTAATATGTCTAAAATAATATCTCCCTTTCTTTTTATAACACATATGCACATGTTGCTATTAATCTATAAACTTTCCTTCAAACTTCCGAGTCTAACTAATGTATAACTTAATATTTTAATTATTTTCATATACAATATAGTAACACCTGAACATTTTTCTTGTCTCAAATTCCATATTATACCACCTGGTTTCTTTCTTCTTTATTAAAAATCCTAATATCTTCTAATAATATAAAATTCACATCACAACTCTTACACCATTTTATTATTCTAATTGTCCTACCTAAATTCTTAATATCATTTACATTAATATAATTCTAAGATTATTTACTACCATTCCTTTTAATTTATGGAAACCTACTTTAATTATCCATTCCATTTTTAACTTTTATTTCTGATTCCTGAAATTTTCTTTTCCTAACTTTAACTTTTTCCCAACCATATTTTTCTTCTTAACTACCTTCCAATTTACTCACTTTTGCCCCTTCCCCTTTTGTGCATTCTGCAACTCTCTTCTTCATTTATAACATTACTTTCTCTCTTCTCTTTTTGCTGATCTTCCAGTTGTATTATTTCTTTATCATTTATATTTTGTTGTTCAACTGCACATTCTAACTTTTTCTCTTTTTCACAATCCATCCATACATATCCTGTTTGCTTACATTTGTAACATACTACTTTTGCAATTCTCTGCATTATGACCAGATTCCCATATATAACATAATTTTTCTCACAATTTACAAAATGTCCCTCCCTTCAAAAGGAAAAACATGGTTTATGTTGCCCCCAATATTTAATAACAAGTCTGTGTCCATCAACATTAATCATACTAGGAATATGTACAATGTTACCATTCTCCATTTTCAGAATTACATTATAGTCCCAAGCTCCTATCCACAGTCCTCTGTTATCAAACACTTTTAAAATGTCCTTTACTTCATTGTAAAAACTTTTTAGTAAATATTTTTCATAGTCTCTCTTTCAATGTCTGTTTAATACTGTATATTATTTTTCTTTGTGTTTCTCTATAGAAAGTCTTTAAAAACATAATTACTCCAATGATAAATACCCTTTTTCTCTCCGTATTTGTTCAGAAAATTTTCTAAGATGTCAACAGTCTCAAAATTGTCACAGTATGTCTCTTTTTTTAATTAGAATGAACGCTCTTTCCTTCTGTGACTTTACACCTAAAGGCACAACTAACTTGGCCCAAATTTCATACCTGTCCAATTCTACTTATTCTTTACTTTGTACTCTCACAACAAATTTCTTTTTTTTCCCTACATCTTCCATTTTCTTGTTTTATGCTTCTTTTTGTATGGCTATTATCTCACCACATGATTTCTTCTGCTTTTCTTCCTTACTACTTGTCTTTTCCATTATTTTACCCCACAAAACATCTTTCCATTTCTCTGGTTCACTCTGCTCTAATAGATTTTAAAATATATCATCCCACAACCCTCCCAACTGGAGGGTTGTAATAATAATTCCTTCCTCACTTCTTGACCTCTTGAACAGTTTTCTCTGGAAGATTTCCTCTGAATCTTCCACTTGATCCTCTTTTTCAACATTTGAACCCATTTTTCTTTTCCTCAGGATCCAAAAATATTACTTTCATCTCCATTTCCTGTAGTAGCCATAATTGTGCACCATTCTCCCAGCTCTCTCCATGCTAGAAACAGATGCTCACATTCGTTAGCCGCATCTCTATGAGTGCCATAATGAGTAGGGGAAGTTCCCCAGTGTCCTGGCCAAATTTCCCCTAGTCAGAATGAATACTACCTCATGTCTCCCTGAAAAGGGGCAAATGGCCTAGTGGGACTAACCCAGTTAATAAAATGTAACCAAGAAAATTATATGGCAGTTTAATAACTGCATAGTAAAGCGTGTACTTCTTTCAAGTTCTTATGCATTATGCCTCCTGTGATGGCATGCCTCTACCACAGCTTTAGCAAAGTTGATGGTGTTCTTTTCACTAAGCTTCACTTCGCACAATTCCTTGCTCTCTTTTGTGATGAGATTTACCAACAAGAATAGTTTTTTGCTTTGAAAAGTTTAATTTTGCCCAACTATAGACAGACCCTCAAAAGTAAATCATTAATAAAATATGTTCAGTGTTAGATTTCATAAATTGCTAGCTCTCTCTAGTGAATGACAACATCTACATGATAGGTAGTGGACAAAAAGAGGAAGGTGATGCCACTGGACATCACTTGCAATAAGGTATTCATTTTTGTGCTGCACATCTCGTAGCTCCTAGTTTCTGACAGAGTAGACTGGAGGCTATTGAAAAACAATGTGACACAGATGGAGAAGGTTATAAATCAAAAGTCACATATGGATGGAGAATGAGACTCCTTGATATCTGTACTGCATTGATTCCATCTAACAGACCTCCAAGACAGAAATGCACTTGACCACCACAACACAACATAAACCGCAGGACACATAGCTCAGCTCCACAGTGTGCTCCTCAACCTAAGCCCCTAAAGCTAAACGCCTTGCCAAATACAGTAATCATGGGTGACTCAATAGTAAGGCACACAGATGTCCCACTCACTAGGTTGAATAAGGAGAAGGTAACAGTCAGCTGTCTATCAGGTGCTAGAATCCGACACATAACACACCCACTCGGGTCACTCCACAACAAGTACAAGTATGGCACTGTCATTGTCCATCTGGGTGTGAATGACCTGAGACTTACCTCCATGGACTATATGAAAAGAGACATGGTGGAACTCTTGAATTATGTGGCCCAGGCAGGTATGACACTAGCCCTGAGCAGTATCTTATCATCACCCAGAATGATACCACAGTACAAACAAAAAATTATTGACTTCAACAATTGGCTAAGTTTCTGGTATCATTCTAAGGGGATCTAGTATCTACTTGGGATGACATGACTGACAGATTTCGATGCTCTGCCAGAGATACACTGCATCTGTCACCCCTGGTTTCCAGGTACTGGCTAAGACTCTTGCTACCCCTATAGTGGCTTTTTTAGGTGGTGTTCCAAAGACCAAATTACCACCATAACAGCTATCAATAAATGCAATTTGAGGGTCATGCTGCTCAATGCTAGAAGTCTAGATCTCAAGATGAACTTGCTCAAAGCACTCCTCAAAATGGAGAACATCAACATTTGTGCTGTAATGGACACCTGGTTTAAAGCGGCAGAAAGCACCCCTGCGTTACCAGGCTATAACTCATTCCACACCTTTCGGCCCCGAAACATGGACCAACGCTCCAACGGCAGTGGTGTCTCCATATTCATAAGGGATATGCACACCTCCAGACTAGCAGCTAAGCAGAACACATCTGAGATACTTCTGGTACAACTAACATTGGGTAAGACGGTGATCCCGTCCATAGCTTGGTACAGTCCCCAACCATGTCCCTAGACTCTCACTCCACGTTCCTAAGCACCCTCGAATCTATCAAGGTCCAACCCAACATTCTCTTACTAGGAGACTTCAACTACCACTTCATCAACTGGGAAAACTACTCAAGCACCAGTACACTGGCCCAATGTTTACTGGAATTCATCAATTCCAATGCCCTGGGCCAGCTCATTCTGATCCCCACCAGAGGAATCAACATCCTTGACCTGGTTATTACTAACATAGGCGACAGTTGCTCTACACCAATAGTCAATCCCTCTGTGGTCAGATCCGACCATAAACTAATTACCACGGAAATCCACATCTCACACACACCCCGTATATATACGCAAAGGTAACCACCTTGAAAAACTTCACCAAAGCTGACTTTTGGACTCCTAAAAACAGAGGTGGCTAACTTCACGGCACCTATACTAATGGAAAATAGCTGCAAGACTGCTGAATCATACTCCAATGCACTGTACAAACATATACACAAATGCATGGAACTAGCCGTCCCCAACAGAACCAAGATGCTCTCCTCCAAAAAAAGGAAGCCAATCTGGTGCTCCTCTGCCATTAATAACCTCTATAACAGAAAAAAGAAACTGTTGCAGAAAAAGGTGAAGTCCCAAGACTGGAATAACTCCCTTATTAGCCTCAATAAAAAGTTGAGATCCCTCATCAAATCCTCTAAAGCCATCTATGAAGGCAGAATTGCGGCAGACACTAAAAACAATCACAAAGCCTACTATAGCTATATCAAGAACCTCCACAGTAATACCCACACTTGTTCTGAGATACTGCACAATGGTACCTCCTATACTCAACCAACAGATATTGCCAATATACTGGCCGACAGATTTAGTGCCAACTTTACCCTCTTACCCCCCCCCCAAAGGACCAATCACAATGCCAGAAGAATGCCAGGCACCCAGCATTACTGCAGCACAGGTTAAAGCTGCATTGTCCAAGGCCAAGAATACAGCTTCCATGGGACCTGATAATATCGCTGGCTGGGTTCTATATGAACGACAAAGTGAACTGGCACCACATCTGTGTGCCCTGTTCAGCCACAGCCTCGCCTCAGGCTTTGTCCCTACCAAATGGTGCACTGCTACAGTCATCCCTCTCCATAAAGGGGGAACGACTACAGACCCTGGGATTTATCGCCCCATTAGCCTGATAAGTCTGATATGTAGAGCTATGGAGTGCATACTCATGAACCTGATTAACAAAGATATAGGAAATCTCCAAACTCTAGACCCCATGCAATTTGGCTTTGTAAAAGGGAGATCATGCCTGCTCAACCTGGTTGACTTCTTTGAATCAGTAACCAGGGCTGTGGATGAAGGTAAGGCAGTGCATACAGCTGTCTCAATCTGGCCAAGGCCTTTGATACCATTCCTCACTCGGGAATTACTGATAAACTCCCAAACTAGGCATCATCTCCTATATCATTATGTGGGTTACAAATTGGCTCACAGATAGAACACACAGAGTGAAAGTAGAGGACACTAAGTCAGACTGCCAACCAGTCACGAGTGGGAGTCCTACAGGGATCGGTCTGGGGTCCTTTCCTGTTCGGCATCTACTGCTCAGAAGTCCAGGCCAACACAAAGGGACTCTGCCTGACCAAGTTCGCAGATGACCGCACGCTTGGAGCCATTATTAACTCCCCAAGTGATGCAGAGATCCTACAGAAAGACCTCACTGAAACCAATGACTGGTGTCGAAACCATGGCCTTAAGCTTAATGCCAAAAAATGCGTTGTCATCCCCATTGGAAAAAACTCAGTTCCCACTAATTACCACATCGATGGGAGCCCACTGAACACTGAAGGCATTATAAGAGATTTGGGAATGCAGGTTGACAGCAACCTCTCCTTCAACCACCACATTGGCACTGTGGTCAGAAAATTCTTTTATGTGGTACATCTCATTAACAAGGGTTTTGCATCCCGGAAGAAAGAGGTCATCATCTCTCTCTCTCTCTCTCTTTCTCTACTCTTCCCTCATTAGACAAATCATCAAGTATAATTCCCCATTTGGCATGTACCTCACTAGACACCTGCATCAGTTGGTGAGGCCACAGAAGTACCTCACGAAGAGGATCATTGGCATTAAACACATGTACTACACAGACAGACTCAAAAGACTCCCGCTATTCTCTGTCTCATATCACCTACTTACCGGTGATCTCTGCTTGACTTATAAAGCCATGTCTGACCCAGCTCTATTAGAAATGCTACATCTAAAGAAATCCCAGTCCCTCTGCACCACATGCTCCAGAGACCTCAACCTCATTACCACAATCAACAGAACATGCAGGAGTGACAGGTTCATCACCCAGAGACTGCCCATGCTCTGGAACAGACTTCCCATACATGTCAAGCTGAGCACCTCACTCACACTCTTCAAGAGAAATCTTGATGAGTGGATGGGTAATAGAAAGTTCACTCCTGGGATCACTCCAGTGGCTCTTCTTGATAGAGGCACTAGGAACTTAAGTCAGGTGGCAAGATGCTAGGGCACGTCTATGGGCTAGGCTTCTAAAGGCTCCAGGGCCATTGGCCTAGTACACACCTATGAACCTATGAATACAAATACAGGGGGTAGTAAGGAACAAACTACAGTGGAGAAACCATTAAATAAACAAAATACACACATAAACTCTTCCTATAAAGAGATCCTATTGGCCAATAACAAAATCAAGTTTAATCTAGCCAGAAAAAAAAAAAGCTGTCAAGAGTAATCAACGAAATTCATGACTTCTATGAACTCTAACTCTCTAAATATGTGAGCTAAGCATCCACCAATAAGTGCCACACGTCCGATAAACAGAAGCCAGTTTACTGCAAAAACACGAAAAGAGGATGAAATACAAGTCAACAAAAACAAAAAACAACGTAAAAATTCTTAAAATTGATTCAAAAGTTAAGCACTTTCACCCATAGCAGCTGGACTTCTTCAGAATTTTTACGCTGTTTTTTCTTTTTGTCGACTTGTATTTCGTCCTCTTTTCATGTTTTTTTCAATAAACTGGCTTCTTTTTATTGGACGTGTGGCACTTATTGGTGGATCCTTAGCTCACATATTTGGTTTGTTTCGTTTTGGATTATTCAGTTGTTGGTTATGGCTACGGAGCTCACCGGTGCATCTCCTATTAATAAAGCGGAGGATACTTGCAATAAAGAGGACGTTGCTAACCTTTCACAAATAAAGGGAGAGTTAGCGGAACTAAAAGGAGAACTGAACAATTTAGTTCTCCTAGTCAACAAGTTATTGCATAGCAACAGTGACCAATTAAACGCAGGTGTATCTAATACACAACATACACATAATGCACAATCTGTTATGAAATTTGATACTACTAGTAAAACTACGTCAATTGTTAATTCATCGGAGCTGAAACCCCCAACACTCGCTGGCAACATAGACAATAAAAACAACAAAATAACTGTGATGGAGAGTGAAGGGGAAGCATTCAATGATAGTTTGGATATTCCCAATGGACAGGGTGAAATAACATAAGACAACCCACTACATTGGATATTACTGAACCTTTTAGCAGCAGCAAGATAAACTTATCGGATTTTACATTTGATTTTTCTTTATGTGATGTGGAAGTGGAAGCTAGAAGAACAGGAACAAAGCCCAAAAGGACTGTTCCATTAAGAACATATTCAGCCATTACAGAAAATTCCACACAAAGTAACAAAAGTACTGTAACGAACACTATTTATTCGGAAATAAGACCAGAACAGGCTAGGAACAATCCTAAAGACAAACAATTTAATGAATTTTTGACTTTTAACTACAGTATGGACAACATGAAAAGTAATATTTATTCCAAATCCCCTGATATAGAAGTGACTGGTAATTTGAAAAGTATGATTTATTCATTGGGGAAAAAACTGAAAAACATCAATGGGTTGAAAATTGACAATGCTTATTTGTCTAAATGTATTGACAGTAAATTAGTACCTATGGTGCTTAGATTTTTTAAACAACCCATGGGGCTCGAATTAACTAATGAAGGTAAAAATGAATTAAATAGGTTTTTTGATGAATGTGGTTATAACTTCATGCATATGCTAATTAAATTTAATGATGAAAAATTAAATAAACTTATTCAAGAAGCTGAGAAACTAAATACTAGAATAGTAAATGATTTATTATATACTGAATGGGAGAAATTATATAACAAACAATATCAGGAGGCAGATAAATGGATTTCTAAGATATGTCAGAGGAAAAATACTAAAATGCAAAGAGATAGGGAACAATATAATAAGGGTATGGCTTATATATGGCCAAAACATATTAAGCCAAAAATCAAGGGTCGTACGAACAATAATGGAAATTATAGGGACTTAAATAAGACACACATGTATGGGAGGCAGGATTTTCAGATGGAAATGATGGATACAACTCAACCGTATCAGAACAAGAATCAGGTGAAACAGACATTTACAAGAGGGAGATACAATCAAAGAAGTTGGAATTAGTGAGGGTATCCAACACTGTAACAAATGATAACTTTGGAGTGAAAGAGAATGTAAAAGAAAATGACATAGTTTACACAGGAAACATGTTTTCCTATAAAAACTTTAATATATACAATTATTCCAATGTCTCAATAAATTGTACGCACTTTGATTTATTAGCTAAAGGTATGAAATTTATTCCCTACCCCAAATTTAACATGACTGATTTATTAATTGATTTTAAGAAATATATTAGGAAAATAAATTTGGCAGTATTGTTCAACAACCAGTTACAAATTGGCATGTCTAATTCTCTTACAGTCCATAGCCCTAAGAAATCACTGAAAAAAGCTAGTACTTTTATACCACCAAGTCATCTAACTATTGAAATGTATGAAAATATTATTACAAGGGAAATTTATCAGGAAAGCAATTTTTTGAGACAGATGACTTTCAACAATAATCTGTCCAATGAGGAAGTGAGACTTTTAAAAGAGATGAAAAATGATCATAATACAAGAATTATGAAACCTGACAAAGGGGGAGGGGCAGTCCTTTAGGATAATATTGAATATACCAAAAAGATTTATGACATTTATGACCCTGGGGGTGTTGGAACTAGTAAATGTTTGAGTTTTGAATATATAGGGGCAAGCAGAACAATGTCCACAAGGAACACATCCCTTAACCCTAGTGCCAAATATGGTAGACTGTTGAAGTGAAGGTGGAACCTTCCATTTGTAATGGCTAAAGTGGGAACCTGACGTTGGCCCCCTACGAAAAGAAAAAGAACAAAGTGGAGGACAATATGTCATTAAGTTTGGCATAGGCCTTTAGGATGTCCCAATGTTGATTGATAACTCTCTTGAAGGTTTGGAAATTCCTACCAAACATGGTTACCAGTCATATGGGTTGTTGTACATCCTTGTCAATATCAGATTTTTTTAGATTTTTTTTATACTGTAACAGTTCCACTCTAGATTGTTGTCTAACCTGATCTCTAGCCTGACAAATATTATCTTTATAACCCCTCTGGATAAACCGTGTATGCAGATCCTGTTCAAACCTAGCATGGGTCTCCTGAGTAGAACAAATGTGGCGCATCCTCAAAAATTACGACTTGGGTATATTGCGGATGACGTGGGGGGTGGTGACTGTCAGCATGCAATAATGTAGTACACTGAGGATATTTTCTAAACACTTCCATTTGGAGGGTATGATCAAAATTCCTAATGATCTTCACATCTAAAAAAGTGATAGATTATTGGAATTTAATGTAAATTGAATACCCCATTTGTTCTGATTGAAGTATTCAACAAGGCAGATCCCCCCTCCACACCATCCAGCAATCATCCAAGTAGCGCCACCAGATGTCAATTTCCTAGAGCAATAGATTATGTGAAACATCATAAATAAGCTGATGTTCAATATATCCCACAAACAGATCTGCATAAATGGGGGCAAAAGATGCTCCCATAGCGGTGCCCTTAACTTGCCAAAAGCATTTGCCAAAAAAGTAAAACACATTTTTTGTTAATACGTGTTCAGTTAAACACACCAAAAAAGTATTGAATTGGGGGGGGGGGGGGTAGAAGTTAGCCTGATCCAACCAGAATTGCAATGCCTCAAGCCCGGCCCAATGTGGAATGGTAGTGTATAGTGAGGACACATCCAAAGTGCACATTAGCAACTCGGTCTCTAATTGCATATTCTCAATGATTTGTAAAAAAATGTGGTTGTGTCCTGAATCCTAGCATGAACTAGGGGCAACAGGGGTTGTAAATATTTTGTTAAATAGGCCGACAGGGGTTCAGTCAATGATCCCCATCCAGAGACTATAGGTCTACCGGGGGGGATTGGACAAATTCTTATGAAATTTGGGTAGGAGATACAGATATTGAGACTGGGGGTCAGAAACTGTTAGATGGCACATAGTTTTTTTATTAATAATGCTCTCCTCCAAAGCCAAATTAAGAAAGTTGTCAATTTCTTTCTTGAATTGTGATGCCGGTTCTAATGGCATATCCATGTAGAATTGTCCATCCCCCAACTGTCTCTCCCCCTCAGCTAAGTATTTTTCCCAATCTATGATTTCTATTGCCCCTCATTTATCAGCCGGTAATATGACCAAATCCTGTTGGGCTATCAGCTGTTGCATAGCTAGTTGTTCAGACTGATTTAAATTATTTTTAATATTTGGCACAGGGGATTGGTTAAAGTGTAAATCTTTTAACATACAATCTTTAAAAATGCCCACATTTTTATCCATAAGTGGAACAAAATTACTTCTGTGGGACTGAAAATCAGTAGATCTTTGAGTATTTTCCGTATCCCCAAAAAAATCGTAAATTCAATAAACAACAAAAATTCAAAACATCATTCACCAATGTATTTTCGTAAACAAAAAAACAGGCACAAAGTTTAGTCCTCTATTAAGTAACTTTATTTCACTTTCTGACAAAATATGGCTCGAAATATTGTGTACATTATTTTCCAAACCTAATGAGGTATTATCAGGTCCAACAATTGTAGATTGTTTATTTGCCCTATGTTTCCTCCCACCCCTCCATCTACCCCCCTAAAGGGTCATTACTGGGACGTCTTTCAGCAATGGGAGAATCATAAAGAGGGGTGAAATCAATGTTGGTGGCTGAAGAAGATTCATCCCCTGAAGTGCCAGTGAGTCCATTAAGACCCTTTTTTAATATAGAACGTGGTCTTTTCCTATTTGGCCCAGATTTCTTTCTGTCGGAGTCCGCAAACGTAACATTTTTCTGTTGAACCCCAAAAGGTTTGCCCCTTTCATAATCCATCACATCTTTGTTAAACTTATTTAACTTTCTATTTTTTAGTTGTTGTTCAATGACCAACAGGTCCTTGGCTAGTTGGTTAAAATGCTTGGAGAGAAAAGATTCCCCCTCAAACTGTTTAATCTCCTCCTATCTGGACTGTACTTCAATATAAAATTTATCAATGGTCCTTTCATAGTGGGGAATAAGAGTTTCAACGAACAACATTGAGGCCTTATGTTGGGCCTGAGCCCATTCATCCAACAAGGTATCATCCATCATACTAACCCATGGTTGGATCCTAACCCGGAGTCCACGGGGAGCTATCCCTCTGACCTTATAGGCCTTAAACAGCCTCAAATGCCAGATGTTAGTCCTCAGAGATTTCATGTTCTTAGTCAACTTCAAGAACATATTGGAACAAATGCCCTCGGGATTCAAACCCCCCCAAAGCATACCCTTCCTTATTATTGGGCCCAAGTCCAAAAGCTAACAGATCATCTCGTTCTGCAGCTAGACCTTGTAAAAGTTTGGAAAAATCCATCTTAAATACTCAAAAACGCTCACTTGAAACTTCTTATATAACCCCTTTTGTGTCAAAAGAAGGTTCCACCTACACTTCAACAGTCTGCCATATTTGGCACTTGGGTTAAGGGATGTGTTCCTTGTGGACATTGTTCCACTTGCCCCTATATATTCAAAACTCATTTACTAGTTCCAACACCCCCAGGGTTTATGACATTTTATGTTTTGGAAATTGTAGCAGTGAATGGATTGTGTATTTGGCTACCTTTTCCTGTTCAGCATTTTATGTTGGACAAATGTCTAGAACACTGAGGCTCCGAATTTCCAACCACCTCAGTGAGATCAGGAACAGGAGAGCCACTAATGCTTTATTTAAGCACACCTTGATACATCAGACAGCCAGATTTACATGTTCTGTGATTGACAGGGTCCAGGGTTCTAAGTTTTCTAAAGTTGGTTGGCACACTATATTAAATAACAAGGAATCAGGCTAGGGCGTTTGTTCAAACCTGGTCTGAATGAATTGTCATAATGATATATTCAACCAATAATTTTTGTGAATGCTAATGATGTCATGTATTTAAGGATTGGGCCTTTTATATTTGCTTTAATGCACTGAGGAAGGTTGATGCCAAAACTGGTTTGCTTTGTGGTCTTTTATGCTACTCAAATAAACCAGTTATAATTTTCACCCATTGTGCTGGACCTTTTTGTGCTTTATCTACTGCCTGGATGGTTTGGTCCATGCACATCTGTACGTGCGGGTGTATGTGTGTTTGATTACTTGGTTTCTCCCGCTGTTGGAATCTGGGGTGAACAGAACTCGGCGTCTGAAGAAGATTCTGCCTCATTAGCTTTGGATTTATTGTTAAAATTTTTTTTTGCGCCAACGTCTGTGTGGGGAACATTTATCCTCTGGACATCTATCTACTAGTTTCAGGTTTGGTGTGCTTTAATCCCATTCATTTTTTTTTATTTTGGGACATCCGTTTTAACTTGGGGCTGCGTGCTTCATTTTGAACTACACCAACATGTGTACGCATATATTGGAACGAGTTGAACGGTGGAACTATCGGCTATTTGAGGACTTTTTTTCTAGTGTCTTTGACTTTATTTAAAAGACGAATGGATTTTAAACAAGTTGTGGGCATTCAGCTGCTATTTCACTGATGCAGCATGTAAGTAAGATTTTGGTAAATTTGGGCTTAGTGAACTGCTCCTACATGGCGCCATTTTTTCTCTAAAGGTACATAGATGAGCCAAATGGTGGATTACAACTAATTCAGGTCATTTTTGAGACCTGTGGCGTGTTTATGGACTTACATCCATATATGTGGGTGTTGATGTTTGGTGTCATTTGGTTTCCTTTGTTGGTGGATTCAAGGGGTTGAACTTAATTTATGGGCAGACGAATATTCCTTCCATTATTGCTGCAGCCTTTTATAAGTGCTTAAGTCTATATTGGTCTAACATTAAACCTTTTGGACATCAGGGTCGAAAAGAATTTAGATTGTTTTTTTGCTCATTTTGTAATCAATCCTTTGTCAAGTGGGGTTAAGATCATTCACTCTAAATTGTGTCATCAGTTGTGGATTGAGCCAATCGGCGGATCAAAAGACTGTTGGGGACAATATTTAACATCAGTTCTTTTTGAAGTACATTGGTTGTGTGTGTGTTGGGCAATCTAAGATACGGCTATTTTTGAAAGAACTGTGGGTGATTTATCGTCACTCATACGGTGCCATTTTCTATGTCGAGCCGAAAGGCGGTTGATATTGGATTCATGTTTTCAGTGACTAGGGATTTGTGCATTAGTTTTTGAACAAGGGAGTAGTATTTTTGGACTTTTCAAGCTAAAGGTAGTTCATTATGTGGTATTCCAACAACAAGTGTAAAGAGGAGAAACAAATGGCAGAATCGTATGGAATCCTGCTCCTTTGTTAATGTGAGCACAACAATTATTTTGAACTGCCATTTTGAAAGAACGGTGACATTTAATAACTTGTTCAATTACATCTTTTGAGGTGAGCTAATTTTTTCAGCTGGCTGCCCACATTTATGGGGAATTGTATTTTTTGGGGTCGGAATTGACGATCAGTGTCAATGTGTTATGTGAAATTGTTTCATAACATTATTTTTATTTCTTTAAATGTGCTTGACGAACTTATACATCTTATGTACCTTATGTATCAAAAGAGATATATATGGGATGTGTAAAAGTGTTGTCAATATTTATGTATGATGTTTGAATGTATTTGGCAAAATTGGCACTTTAGCCTTATATGTAGTTAGTATCCCTAATTTCTGACTCAATACATGACGCATTTATACATCTTATATACATTATGCTTAAAAGCGATATATATGGGAGTGTAAAAGTTTTGTTAACATTCATGTGTGCTATGTGAATGGATTTGTCATAATTGGTCTTTTAGCTTCAGATAGGGTCAGTTTCCCCGTTTTCTGACTCAATGCAGATGTTTTTTTTAAATGTCTGGTTAAGTTGTTGTGTTCTATGTCTATATACATTTAAACAAATTGCCCTGTGGCTTTATATTTGGTCCGGGTTTTGAGGGGCTTGGATCAGTTTTCATTATCGATCGCTGGCTATTTAAAAGTTTTCCTTGGGTTACTGTATGCTCAGGGATGGTCACAACAACCAATTTATTAGACTCTAACAGTCTTTGATCTGAATCATTTTATAGTGGTTTATCACCCCAACAGTTTATCTGCTTTGCCTGGCTGTATGGTTCGTTGTATGGACCTTAGGAGCCCTAAGGGCTCCCTTTTGTAATCTGTCTTTTGGGGGTTCTTTTTGCTAAACCTTAACATTGTGGTTATAATTGTATCATTTTTTACATATATTTCTTACAATATACGCATGTTTTGCTCTCATAATCTATCTGTTTCTGCTAATATTATGCTTACAGATGTTTGCCTATAATTGCATTTTGAGGGTTGGATATAAAGAGTATTTTTGACACTGGTTATCTCACAAGAGTAACTAGTGTTGTGTGTATGGTTGCAACTATATTTTTTACCAAAAGTTCAGTGGTCTCTCTTTTTTGGTTACATTTATGTGGGCTGCTGGATATCATAACTATTTTGGAAAGAAGGGTTACCAACATTTAAGTTCAATTGTATAAATGCTAGATTTAGGTCAGCTGGGTATGTGTAGCTATTGATATTCAGGGGGCCACTATTAGTTAATATTGAGATCTGCTTATTCAGGCATAATCTTTTGGCACAAAGGGGTTATATAAGAGGTTTCAACTGAGTGTTTTTGACTACTTAAGATGGATTTTTCCAAACCTTTACAAGGTCTAGCAGCAGACCGAGATGATCTGTTCGCTTTTGGACTTGGGCCCAATAATAAGGAAGGAGATGCTTAGGGTGGTTTGAATCCCAAGGACATTTGTGACAATATGTCCTTGAAGTTGACCAAGAACATGAAATCTCTGAGGACTAACGTCTGGCATTTGAGGCTGTTTAAGGCCTATAAGGTCAGAGGGATATCTCCCCGTGGACTCCGGGTTAGGATCCAACCATGGGTTAGTATGATGGATGATACTTTGTTGGATGAATGGGCTCAGGCCCAACATAAAGCCTCAATGCTGTTCATTGAAACTCTTATTCCCCACTATGAAAGGACCATTGATAAATTTTGTGTTGAAGTACAGTCCAGTTATGAGGAGATTAAACAGTTTGAGAGGGAATCTTTTTTCTCAAAGCATTTTAACCAACTAGCCAAGGACCTGTTGGTCCTTGAACAACAACTAAAAAATAGAAAGTTATATAAGTTTAACAGAGATGTGATGGATTATGAAAGGGGCAAACCTTTTGGGGTTCAACAGAAAAATGTTAGGTTTGTGGACTCCGATAGAAAGAAATCTAGGCCAAATAGGAAAAGACCACGTTCTATATTAAAAAAGGGTCGTAATGGACCCACTGGCACCTCAGGGGATGAATATTCTTCAGCAACCGACATTGATTTCACCCCTCTTTCTGATTCTCCCATTGCTAAAACACATCCCAGTAATGACCCTTTAGGTGGGAGTAGACGGAGGTGTGGGAGGAAACATAGGCAAATAAAAATCTACAACAATTGTTGGACCTGATAATACCTCATTAGGTTTGGAAAATAATGTACACAATATTTCGAGCCATATTTCGTTAGAAAGTGAAATAAAGTTACTTAATAGAGGACTAAACTTTGTGCCGTTTTATTTTGTTTATGAAAATACATTGGTGAACGATGTTTTGAATTTTTGTCGTTTACTGAATTTACGATTTTTTTTTTGGGATACAGAAAACACTCAAATATCTACTGATTTTCAGTTCCACAGATGTAATTTTGTTCCACCTATGGATAAAAATGTGGGCATTTTTAAAGATTGTGTGTTAAAAGATTTACACTTTAACCAATCCCCTATGCCAAATATTAATAATAATTTAAACAAGTCTGAACAACTAGCTATGCAACGGCTGATAGCCCGACAGGATTTGGTCATATTACCGGCTGATAAGGGAGGGGCAATAGTAATCATGGATTGGGAAAAATACTTGACTGACGGGGAGAGACAGTTGGGGGATGGACAATTCTACATGGGTATGCCATTAGACCCAACATCACAATTCAAGAAAGAAACTGAAAACTTTCGTAATTTGGCTTTGGAGGAGAGCATTATTAATAAAAAAAAAAACTGTGCACCATCTAACAGTTTCTGACCCCCAGTCTCAATATCTGTATCTCCTACCCAAAATTCATTAAGAATTTGTCCAATCCCCCCCGTAAACCTATAGTCTCTGGATGGGAATCATTGACTGAACCCCTGTCAGCCTATTTAATAAAATATTTACAACCCCTGTTGCCCCTAGTTCGTGCTAAGATTCAGGACACAACCAATTTTTTTACAAATCATTGAGAATATGCAATTAGAGCCTGAGTGGCTAATGTGCACTTTGGATGTGTCCTCACTATACACTAGCATTCCACATTGGGCTGAGCTTGAGGCGTTGCAATTCTGGTTGGATCAAGCTAACATCTACCCCCTTGGATTCAATGCATTTTTGGTATGTTTAACTGAACGCGTATTGACAAAAAATGTCTTTTACTTTTTTGGCAAATGCTTTTGGCAAGTTAAGGGCACCGCTATGGGGGCACCTTTTGCCCCCATTTATGCAGATCTGTTCATGGGATATATTGACCATCAGCTTATTTATGATGTTTCCCATAATCTGTTTCTCCAGGAAATTGACATCTGGTGGTGCTACTTCGATGATTGCTGGATGGCGTAGAGGGGGGAATCTACCTTTTTTGTTGGAGTTTGTTGAATACCTCAGTCAGAACAAATGGGGTATTCAATTTACCTTACATTCCAATAAAGAATCTAACACTTTTTTAGATGTGAAGATCATTAGGAATTTTGATCATACCTTCCATATGGAGGTGTTTAGAAAATATTCTCAGTATAATACATTATTGCATGCTGACAGTCACCCCCCCCCCCACATCATCCGCAATATACCCAAGTCGCAATTTTTGAGGACGCTGCATTTGTTCTACTCAGGAGACCAACGCTAGGTTTGTACAGGATCTGCATAAACGGTTTATCCAGAGGGGATATAAAGGTAATAATATTTGTCAGGCTAGGGATCAGGTTAGACAACAATCTACAGTGGAGCTGTTACAGTAAAAAAAAAAAAATCAAAAAAATCTGATACTGACAGGGATGTACAACAACCCATATGACTGGTAACCACATTTGGTAGGAATTTCCAGGGTTCCTATCAGCAGACCGAAGACGCAGGTTGTGACTTGGTTGATCTGTAAATGCCGAAACGGCAAAATATCGAAGCGGCATGTAAGCAAATTCTTAACCTGGGAAAGAATTTGCTTGGCCGCTTTGGTAGTTTGCCGTTTTTGGCACTGTAGTGCGGTCTCGGAGTTGGTATATTTAAGTATGGGGGTGGGGGGTGTCACAGCGAAGCCCCCCCACTTAATATCATGTATTAAAGTGTTTTCTTTTCTTTTTTTTTTTTTGTTGGAACAGCGATTTTTTTTCCCTTGGAAAAAAATCGCTGTTCTGACAGTTCGGTTTTGTAAGCTTTCACTTACATGGGGTGAATTAATCACCGTTCGCTAACCTAAGCATTCGGTGATCTAATATAGACCCGAATTTCCAAACCTTCAAGAGGGTTATCAATCAACATTGGGATATCCTAAAGGCCAATGCCAAACTTAATGACATATTGTCCTCCACTTGCTCTTTTTCTTTTCATAGGAGGCCGACGTTAGGTTCCCACTTTAGCCATTACAAACGGATGGTTCCACCTACAATTCAACAGTCTACCATATTTGGCACTAGGGTTAAGTGATGTGTATCTTGTGGACATTGTTCCACTTGCCCCTATATATTCAGAACTCAAACATTTACTAGTTCCAACACTCCCAAGGTTTATGACATTTTATGTTTTGAAAATTGTAGCAGTGAATGGATTGTGTATTTGGGTATCTGTTCCTGTTCAGCGTTTTATGTTGGACAAACGTCTAGAACACTGAGGCTTCGAAATTCCGAGCACCTCAGTGAGATCAGGAACAGGAGAGTCACTAATGCTTTATTTAAGCACACCTTGATACATCAGACAGCCAGATTTACATTTTCTGTGATTGACAGGGTCCAGGATTCTAAGTTTTCGAAAGTTGGTTGGCACACTATATTAAATAACAAGGAATCAGGTTGGATCATCAGGCTAGGGGGTTTGTTTAAACCTGGTCTGAATGAATTGTCATAATGATATATTCAACCAATAATTTTTTTGAATGCTAATGATGTCATGTATTTAAGGACTGGGCATTTGTATTTGCTTTCATGCACTGAGGAAGGCTGATGCCGAAACCGGTTTGCTTTGTGGTCTTTTATGCTATTTAAATAAACCAGTTTATAATTTTCACCCATTGTGCTGGACCTTTCTGTGCTTTATCTTCTGTCTGATGGTTTGATCTGTGCACATCTGTACGTGCGGGTGTATGTGTGTTTGATTACAGCATACTGTAAACCACATGACATCTCTGCAAAGATTTTCATTAATCTGTAACCTCCACAGATCCTTCATAACCAGACTTTAGTGGTCCAACCCCAGGTTTAGGACAATAACCCTGTCTGTTTTCTTGCAAGTAGAAATAGGAAATAAATGTTCATAGACCACCTGCATACCTCTCTGAATAAAAGTCTTGCATCTGTCTTTGTCCCTAATCTATCTATATATCTATCAATGTGGTAGCAGTCCACAATAGCCCCTGTCTACAAAGGAAGATCCCACAGCCGATTCAACAAACTATGAAACAGTCAAATGCATATGTCTAAGTTCCCACATATGACTTTGTCAAGCTTGAGGGCCTCAAAGCAGAAAGGCTGGTATGAATCTGAGAATCAATTAACTTATACCATACTTGAGAGATAGTACCCTCTATGAAATGTGACACTGTTTCAGGATTTTTTAAAACATGCATAAGATGACAGGAGCAAGGCAGTGCAGTGGGTACCACTGCTGCTTTAGAGCACTTGGTTCCAAAGTTTAATTCTTGGCTAGAGTGATTTTTGTGTGAAGTCTGCATATTTTCCCCATTCCTCATGTCTGCAAAGATTTTTGCCACATAAATACAGATAGTTCTTCATTGCCCAATGTATTGAAGCCCTTTGGTTGATTTAGGAGGTGGGAATTATGAACATATCACTATTTTTACTGTAGAGGCAAAGCCACAACACATCCTTAAAAACAGCTAGGCCCTATGCATCAGTAACTAATATAACTGCCCCAGACTAAACTATATCAGTTATGGCAGGTTCTTTGTTCACTCTCTGCAAACAAAGGAATACTTTTAATTGAAATGGACAGTATCACAGTAACATGTTATTTAACCAAGGTCTCTGGTTTCCTTCTATATTCCATTGGCAAGATGGTGGTCAGACTGCTGATGATAAATTAACCCTAAAGATGCATCTGAGCGTGGTTACATAATTGCATATGCCTTGCAATGGGTTGGCATCACATACAGAGTTACTTAATATCTAGATGGAAAGAAAAAGGTTGTGAGGCATGAAAAAATAAATTACTTTTTAAATACATTACTGGAATGCCAGTCAAAATCAAGTATAAAAAACAAGCAGCACTCAACTTAAACCACTTCTCCTTGCACTGCAGTTCTAATTATAATTTATATTCAGCTTTATAAAAGTACCAAGTAACATGCTGAAAGTAGCAATCTCTGTGATACCCCACTTGTAAAAATGTTTCTTATCCAAAAAAGACCTGCTGCCTGACAACAACTATCTACTTGTTTCATGGGGAAAACGTGATCAAAGTAAAAAATGAACAGCAAACAAGAAACAAGGTCAAGATTAATTGCTTAAAGGATTACTGCACAGGTTATGGACCACACACGATAGATTGGCATTCTGTTTAGTTTACTAGTAAAGCCTGCAGTTTACTGGTAAACCCTGCAAAGATTACTGCAAGTCTCCAACAAATGTAGTGTGCTTCTGAAAATACTGTAATCCTGTTCTTTATTACAAATACCGTCATATGCATTTCAATACCTAAGGCTTATACGTTATCTAGTTATATAAATATTCTCTGCATGGCAACAACAAAAAGGCTTTCAATGTTGGTAATCCTTTAACAGTATGCTTATTAAAGCTTACTTTGCATCTTACAATCCCAGACAAGCTTACCTGATGGTCATTAAAGCCTTGCTACTTAAACACAGAGCAACAGGCAGTGCAACACATGCATTTTCTGAATAATAATAAGCATAAATCAACAGTATAAACATATGACAGAAAACCAGAACATTCTGCAAAATTAAGGACAGATGAAAAGCTACTGTAGTACTTGTGTCTACCTTGGATGAGGGATACTCTACACACTTACACTGCATAACTGCTCCTTGCCTTACTTGGACACATCCAGAGTCACTACATGGGGCAGTGGGTTGCAACAAGCATGTCACAATTTGAAATGTCTCTGGCTGACGGTGATGGCCCTGACATATTTGTCATACCTCTCAACCTCAGAGCAAGAAATCTGAACAACAGAAGTGGGACAAAGGCTCAAACATAAGGACAATTTTTAAATATTGCTCTTATAAACTCAGAAAGATAATAGAATAGTAGGTCTTGCATTATTATGGATTTTCTGAAGGGTATGAAATATGAAACTCAAATGTCTGTCATTATTTTCTAACTACAGTCTTTAATGATTTGCCACTAATTTGCCAGAAACCCACAATTTTATGAAAAATGAACCAACAATGTGACTAAAATTATAAAATAGCCACACAATTCAGCTGGGAACCTGTCAAAGACGGGTCACTTTTTAATATCAGTGCTGTTAAGTTAAGCAGCTGACAAAATAAGAGAATCTACATGCATTTCTGAAATAAAAGAATTTATAACTCTGCTCAATACAGTTATTTCTTAATTGTAAACCCTCCACATTTTCTTCCAAAATTGAGGAGGGATTATTGGGGGGAGAGCAACATTTTCAGCCCAAGTCGGGGACAGTTGAGAGGTTTGGATATACCTAATTCTATAAAGTGATTTATTTGTGCATACCTTTCAACCTCTTAACGCAGGAAAAATGGACAAGGCCAAATATACTAGGGGAATGTACAGACAGTACTAAAAATTGCTGTTGTATAAACTGAGACAGTTGATAGAATAACAAGTCTTGCTTTAGCATGCATTTTTCTGAAGGGTATGAAGTCTGAAACTCAATGTCTGTCATTATTTAGTGACTTCATTCTTAAATGATTTGCCAGAAAAACACAAATTTAAGAGGAACAAACCAAAAATAAGAAGCAAAAATCTATTCACTCTGTGAACATCTGGAGAGTTGAGAGTTATGGTTCAGCCGGGGCTGTCATTGAGTTTGCTGCCGTTCCCCCTCACAAAATCATGGTCGAATGGGGCCTCCACCCTATAGCCATTCCAATGTCCCATTACTTGGCTATTCCACCCCATTTACCATAAACACTGTAATGTGCATACTACTTTACTTCTACAATAATATGGATTTCATTTAAAAGTTAACTTTACATTTTACAGCACAAACATTAATAGACATCTGCTAAACAAAGCAATGCAGTCCCTCAATGAAAATAGACTTAGCATTAAAACGTCTCTGCCCTTGAAACTCACATTCATTGAAACAGCATTGAAACCCACATTCAAAGAAAATACATCTGGCCAGTGGCAGATAAAGATTAAATTTGGGCTGTTTTCAAATCACAGGCCCCTTGCACAGCAAACATACATGTGTTCTTTGATACACCTTCCTGACTGCATTAAATTATACTCCTTGTATAATATAGTACAGTTGTTAGAAGGTGATTTCAATTTGTTTGGAAAATTTTTCCAGTAAACAATGAAAAAAATGCATGCACCAATAATGGCAAAACTGCCCAATTCAGAACATTTCCATCATAAAAGTCTGCTCAAACTTCTACAGTCCACCAGTATCAGTAAATATGCACAATCTCTGCAGAAGTAAAAGTCATCAAAATAATTCCACATTAAAGAGATCTGTAACTAAATAATGAAGAGGTTGCTGCTAGCAAACAATTTTATATTTCATTGTTTCATCTACAAATAAAGTGCATGTTGCCCTGGAGGAATAAATTTCCTATGTTACATAAAAAAATGATGAGCTAGTAATATTGCAATAGGGGATGGATGGCAAACTGATAACAGGTTCATCGTTACTAGTTATCTCTGCAAAAGAGGACATTCTCAGGACTGCGGCATCCACCCCCTTAAAAAGTACAACACAGTACAGTATCAGCAATGGATCTATATACTGTGGGAGTAGAACCCACAGTCTTCTGCATCAAAAGCAGGTACACTACCTGAAGTGCTATTAACAAAGCAAGCAGATGCATCATAAGCACTAAACTTCTCTTCCAGCTCTCAGCTCCTTGTAAAATCCACTCAACACTCAACTGTATCTCTCAACTTTGAAACACAAGAAATCTGGAAAAGGCCAACATTTATGGGGGGAGGGGGGGACAACCGTCCAAAAACTAGGGGCACATTTTAAACATTGCTTGTTTAACCTTGGAAAGTTGCCAGAATAAAATGCTGTGTTATTGCCAAAACCAACAACGATCTTATAAACAGAAAATTGCTAGAATAATAGGTTTGTATGACCATGTACTTTCTGAAGAATATGAAGTCTGAAATTCAAATGCCTGTCATTATTTTCCAGAAAACCACAGATTTTATGAGGAACAGAACAGCAACATGAAGCAAAACTTTCACAAGTGGTGGTAGGTAGGGAAGTCAAGCTCCTGCTACCTACCTCCCAAGGTATAGGGGTTGAGTCTAGCCACTACCAAGTATATTTCCTGAGTTCTTTTAGTCACTGGGACACACACACACACACACACACACACACACACACACACACACACACACACACACACACACACACACAATCCCCTTCCAGTCGATTTGGCTGTAACTGCATAGACTTCTAGGGCATCTGTGAGACTGCTGCCTTATTCTGAATCCAGACTGTTTAAGCAGCAGTCTGGATTCGAGTTTTCCACTCATGCATGCCTGAGATTTGGGATTTGGATTTTTTTTTATTTTTGGTTTTCAGCTGGGGGGGGCTGCAGTCCTGCAGTTCAATAGGATGAGCCTCCATGGAAAATGGATAGATAGGTGGAGATAGATATGATGCTGAACTGGAAAAGTTGTCAAAAAAACAAAACGTTTATGGACAAAATGAGGACTAAATTAAGGCTGGAAACAGCAGTACAGTGAACACAGCAAATCATCCCATAAAATCTTTTATTTTTTATCTCATTGTACATAATGTTGACTGGTTTAGTCTCAACAGACTTGAGGCTTATTTTCGTCTGAAACCTTAGTCAGCATTTAAACAGGTAAGGGTAATTTGACCTGGACAACCAGGAACATCCCTACTTTTTTCTGACTTAGTGGGAAATTGGCAGTTTGATATGCAGAGAGTCACAAACAAAACAGTGAAGAACTTGCAGTGAATGTCATGATAGCATTGTTGATGTCTAAGTGGTTAAAGGGGAACAACTGTGGTTTGATATTATATGAACCACATTATAGGCAAAGTAGAAAAAAATGAAAGCAAAAGTAATTCTGATCAGGTTGCACTGAGGCAGGCTGTAAGTTATCAAAGTACTGTTTCTGCACATTAAGTGGATTTGCCCCTAAGGGCAAATGTAACATAAAAGGAGAAGTCTGAGATATGGAACCACAAGAAAAATCAATAGTAACAAACATAAACGAGGTATGAGAGTTCAGAAAGAAGAAACACACTTGCAGACGCTACACTGGAGCCAAGGAGACATGTGAGGAATATGATTACAGACTCCAGAAAATTAATGTTATGATTCTGAAACCAGGTATGAGGAAGGACAGCATTATGCTGGTTTTGCAACCATTTGAAATTCTGTCAAGGGATGTAAAACAGTAGCCCATTTCTACTCTGAACAGACGTATAGTTTCTATTCTGAACAACTGTACAATGTGCATTTCACTACGGAAGTGTCAAAAGAGAGACTCTACTCAAAACTACAGGAAACACAAGTGAAGATGCATTTGGAAAACTATTCTGCAGCAACTTTTTGTAACTGAAATGCAATATGGGCACATAATCAGCAGAAATGGTTTCTTGGTCAGTTATGTTATAGATTCATAGGTAGGTACTAGGCTATCTGCCTGAGGGCATTTATAAGCCTAGCCAGAGTGTGTCAGCTTTCGCCGCCTCATTGATTAATTAACTGAGCCTCCGTCAAGAAAAGCCAATAAAGTGATCCTAGGGGTGTATTTTCTGTTACCTATCCACTCGTCAAGGTTTCTCTTGAAGAGTGTTAGTGAGAGGCTCTGCCTAATGTAGTTAGGAATTTTGTTCCAAAGCATGGGGAGTCTCTGTGACAGGAATCTATCCCTCCAGCATGTTCTATTTATTGCTGTGGAGAGGTTTAGCCCACTAGAGCGAGTGGCTCGTAGTGACTTGGATTTCTTTAGATGGAGCATGTCCATCAATTCTGAGTTGGACATGGCTTTGTAATCAGGCAGAGATCACCTCTGAGTAAGCGATATGCGACTGAGTACAGCTGGAGTTTTTCCAGTCGGGCTGCATAGGACATATGTTTGAGGCCAGTAATCCTCTTGGTGAGGTTTGTGGTTTTTCCAGCTGTTGGAAGTGTCTTGTGAGGTACATCCCAAATGGGGCATTGTACTCTATGATGGGTCTGATGAGTGACGAGTAGAGGGGCACTATAACCTCTTTATTTCTAGATGCGAACCCTTTAGTAATTAGATGGGCTACATAGAAGGATTAACTAACTACTCTGGCAATATGATTGTCAAAGGAGAGATTACGATCTACCTGGGTCCCCAGATCTCTTATTACCTCTTCTGTATTAAGGGGGCTGCCACCTATGTGGCAATTCATGGGTGTTTTGTTTTTCCCAAATGGGATGACTATGCATTTTTTGGCATTTAGCTTGAGACCATGACTTTGACACCAGGTGTCCGTCTCTGTAAGGCCCTTTTAGAGAATGTCCGTGTCAGCCAGAGAATCAATTTTGGCACCCAGTCTACAGTCATTGGCGAACCTGGTAAGCCATAGTCCTCCTGTGTTTGCCTGTACTTCTGAGAAGTATATGCCAAACAGTAGGGGTCCCAGGACCGAGCCTTGTGGAATGCCACTTGTGACTGGTTTTAGAGTCGGACCTGGAGCCCGCTATTCTTACCGTGTGAGTTCTGTCTGTAAGCCAGTTGGCTACCCATCTCGTGACGTAGGGGCTTATGTTCAGGCTGGTGAGTTTTTCTATAATTCCCGAGTGGGGAATGGTGTCAAAAGCCTTGGCGAAGTCAAGGTAGGCTGTGTGAACATCCTTCCCCTCATCTGTGGCCTTGGTGACTGTCCTGAAGAAGTCAACCAGGTTTAGTAGGCATGATCTGCCCTTAACAAAGCCAAACTGGGTCAGGTCAAGTGTTTCGAGGTTCCCAATGTCTTTGTTAATGAGTTCCATGATGAGGCGCTCCATAGCCTTGCAGACCAGGCTAGTCAGGCTTATGGGGCGATAGTTACCAGGGTCAGTTGTGGCCTCTCCTTTGTAGAGCGGAATAACCGTTGCTGTGTGACATTCTATGGGCACGTAGCCTGCAGAGAAGCTGAGGCTGAACAGTGTGTTTAGGTGGGGGGTTAGTTCGTTCTGTAGTTCGTGCAAGACACAGTCTGGGACACCATCTGGCTCCACTGATGCTGTGCTTTTGGCTTTTGAAAGAGCTGTTTTCACCTGTTTGTCTGTGATTTCCAGGACACTACACTTTTCCGGTATTGTTGTGGGCCCTTTTGGGGGTGAGGTTTGCACTAAATCTATCTGCCAGGATGTTGGCAATATCAGTGGGTTCAGTATATTTTGTGCTATTTTGCACTAGCTCAGAGCATATCTGTGAGTTGCCACTTAGATTCTTGACATAGCTAAAGAAGGCTTTGTGGTTATCTTTCGAATTCTTGGCTATTTTTATTTCGAAGTTAGCCTTGGAGGATTTTATGAGGGGCCTTAGTTACTTACTGATACTGATCAGGGATGTCTTTCCTTCTTGGGAGTTGCTTTTTTTCTGAACTAGTTTCCTCCTTCTATTGTATAGCCTGTTTATGGCAGGGGTCCACCAGACTGGTTTCCTTCTCTTAGGGAAGTGAGTCTTGGTTTTGCTAGGGATGGCACAATCCATGCATCCTTGTAGGCACTCATAGAGTGCATTTGTAAAGGTTCCTGCATCTTGGACACTGTTATCCTCTTTAGCTTGGGGGCTGTGAAACTTACCACCTCTGTCTTAAGTAAGGTGAAGTTTGTTATAGAAAGTTTTTCACTGTGGCTTCCTTGGTTGGAGGTGCTGGTGTGGTGTGGAGATCCAGAGTGATTAGTTTATGGTCTGAGCTAACCTGTCGCCCATGTTGGTGATGACCAGGTCCAATATGTTTTCAACTCTGGTAGGGGAGTTTACCAGCTGATCCAGGGCATTTGAGTTGATAAATTCCAGGAAGTGCTGGACCTGGGAGTTTGTACTTGAGTAGTTTTCCCAGTTAATGGTAGGGTAATTGAAATCGCCCAATATCAGGGTGTTCGGTAGGACCTTCATGTTTTCCAGTGTCTCCAGAAAGGCGGAGTGGTGGTCTTGGGTCATGGAGGGTGATCTGTAGTAGGTCACAATTTGCACTGCAGATTTGCCTGATGTTAGTTGCACATGGATGATCTCGGAGGTATCATGCTGCACCACTAACCTGGAGGTGTAGGTATCCTTGATGAATATGGATACACCCCCTCCTTTTGTGTTTTGGTCCATGTTCTGTGGCCAAAATGTATGGTATGAGTTGTAGCCCGGTAGTGCTGGGGTGCTCTGTGGAGCCTTGAACCAGGTTTCAGTTACTGCACAGATGTCGACGTTCTCCATACTGAGGAGTGCTTTGAGCGAGTGCATTTTGAGATTTAAACTCTTGGCGTTGAGTAGCATAACCCACATTTTTTTATTTGTGCTGTTTACTGAGGTGGGTTTGACTTTTGAGCCTTGCCTAAAAAAGGCACTATGGGGGCAGCAAGAGCCTTGGCCAGTATTCAAAAGCCTAGGGGTTGGAATAAGACTGAGAAACTGTTTATGAACAAAGTTAAAATAAGGACAAATTAAGTCTATGAAGGATGAGAATCTACTGTATTATTCGTCTGTAAATGAGAGGATTATAACATATACAGGACACCCTAAACTCTGCCACATGTGAGCATAAATAGATCTTTTTTGGGGTGCACTATCAAAAAGTTATATATGGTGACTAAAACTGGTTAGAGCAAGGAAAATAATATGAAGCATTGCATATGTTGTGGAAAAGATGAAAAATTTTGGATGGTTTGCCTTGAGGAATGCAAATCTAATAAGAAAACATAACATGGGAGAAGAAGGATATAAACACCAGAATATCTGAGGGAAAAAAAATAATAAATAGAAAAGGCAACAAAAAGCAAAAGTTATAGTACAAAGAAAAAAGGCCATAAGGTTTCAAGACAATTCCAGCTTTTAACATGTATATCAGGTGTTAAGGCCTGACTCTGAGGAATATATAGAATCTATGACTGAATAAGAAAAGCTGTTATCAGAGAGGAAATAGTAAGCAGAGGACCAAAGAATAACTATTATAATACAACATAGCAATGAAAACCTTATCCATTAACACAAACACTCTGAACTCATTTGACAGAAGATGTGACACTCTTGAATGGGTCACATATTAAGGGGTAGATGTGTGCCATTCTAAATCAGGATAATTATGAGGGGTGGAAGCAGTCTGCTATTTTAGGCCAGGTGAATATCCAAGGGTGGTGATGTTAGTTAAAAAATGAGATTTTTCCAGATAAGGCATTAGTAGTATACTCTACCTTGAAAATTGGAAAAATGAAGGCTTACTGGGTACTATGCCCCAGCATTAACAAAAGGCCAGCAAGAAAATATGTTTACATAAGCTGAATAATTTGAGATGTTAGTTAAAAAATTAGATTTAACAGATAAGGCATTAGTAGTATACTCTACCTTGAAAATTGGAAAATGGCGGCTTATTGTGTACTATGCCCCAGCATTAACAAAAGGCCAGCAAGAAAATATGTTTACATAAGCTGAATAATTTGATATAAGAACATAGAAAGTGACTAGGGAGGGAGACTTTAACAGTAATTTGTGAAGTCAGAAGAGAAGGGGTAAGACTTTAGAGGATACCAATGTATGCCTTAGGAAAGAAGAGTTGATGGTGCAGGCTAATGAGTTTACATGATTCTGAATACAGCTACAGATGGGGACTTTATGGACTGGGACAGATGTTCAATTTTGATAACAGATTTTTGAAGACAAAAGGGATGGAGATTTTTTTTGGACTAAAGTGACTTGTGGGTAGATATAGGAAATACTAAAAGTTTTTCAGATAGGAAAATGGGTATTTAGGGTTCATGATGAAGAAATACATTTAGGAGAAGTTAGGTGCTCTGTAGAAATTATTTGGGCATAAATACATTAGGGGAATTAAATAATTAATGAGTGGTTGGTGGGTACACCCCAAATGCAGGAGATTGCAATTATATTTGAGAAAAGTGAGCAAAATATATTGGTAGCTGAATAATTATTAAATTAGCTTAGAACTGTTTCCTTTGGGGATGGAGAAGATAGCAATGTGGATTTTAAGTACAAATAAAAAAAGAAAGGAAGGTTTTCAAGACAAAGGTGTGAAGTTAAGGGAAGATGAGAGATCCCCCTTTTCAGTTTACAGGGGAATGAAAAAGATAATAACAGGTGTATGACACATTGAGAACTATGGACATGGAGGATAAATACGTTTTAGCTATGACCAGTGGTTAAAGTGGAAGAAGAAGAATTTTTGTAAAGTTTAAGATGATAAAGGGAAATAGCTGGCACAAAAAAGAGTGGAATGGGGGATGGGGTGAACAGAATGGAAATAAACAGGGATATAACAATGAAAGAAGTGCAGGATTGGCAAAAGTGAATTTAAAAAGTATACAGGCGAGTTTTGATTAGAGTATGAATTTTATAAGAACAGAAAAATGGCAAATTGAGGTTGTTTCTAAGAGTGTTAAATGACTGATACATTGGAATTATGAATAAACCAAGAGCACAACATTTTTGTGAAAAAATGGCTAGAAATGATTTGGGGAACTGGAGGCTAATACCACCATTAAATGCTGAATACAAGGTGCTAGTAAAAAGACTCCAGTAAAGGATTATGGGATATGTTAGCAGGTGGACAGAGAAGGAGGTAGGAGTAACAATTTGAGGAGAGGCAATAGGGAGGTTCTGCTGTAGGTTACAGAAGTAGTCTATACATGCAGAGAAAGCATTTCTCGTCTCACAGCATGAGGAGACGTTTAATTGGTTAGGTATGTAGGATTTGCAGGACAGGCTTATTAGGTGGACTAGAATTGTGAATATGTCTGAAATCCAACTCACAGTACATGTTTTTTAAGAAAATGGGCAGAGATGGGTACAGAAGAAAAGCAGTACTGCTCTGAGTCCAGTTTTATTTGGATCTGAAGCACAATGGACACTTAACAGGGTCAAAATAGAGAAAAAGTATAGAGAACTGAGATTAACTAGAATATGAGGTCTTTAGGTATAAAAAAAAACAGCATGTGAAAAACCTTACAACCAACACACACAGGATGGTTTGTGTAGATCAGGATTGTAGGCAAACAAAGAAAATAGGAAAATCAAACAAAAAACGTTCACAAACCACTGAACTCGAAAACTTTAACAGGATGTAAGCGCTTTTGTTCCAAACTATCAGAGCTTCTTCAGACAAGTAAAACACACCCTCATGTCCATTTAAATACTAGAAACATACATCATGTGACCCTATCATGTGACCTACAAAAAATCTTCTAGAAACATATTAGTAAAATCATTTATACTAAACAATAATACATGTGTAACCTTAAATCCAAAAAAAAAAAATCAGAAAACAAAAAACAAATACATGATTTCAACATCCTAAAAACATTTCATATTCAAAAAAAGTTTATTAAATTTCACCTAGTTAACGCCTTTAGTTTCAACAAGGGAGCAGCAGAGATGTAATCGTTCAGCCCTGGCCATCTCCATGAGTTAAAATAAATCTGCCAGAAAAGTTCATGCTTTTCTAACATTAACTCCCACAGTCCTCTCCTAGGATTAGGTAATACTTTTTCCACCACCGTAAATCTAAACCTGTACCTTCAAAACTCAATATATGCCTACACAAAGCATTTGTAGTCTTATTTCTTCTAATATCATACACATGTTCATATACTCTCTCCAGGAGTTTACACTACATTTTTCAGACACAAAAACAATCACAACACTGGCAAATGGCAATATACACAAATCCAGTACTTTCACAATTGTATTTACCCATAAGGAGGAATGTTTTACCCTGTATCAAAAACCTCTCCCCTTCCAGGATAACCTTACAGAATTTACACTTCCCACATTTAGTCTTCACGGGGGCACCACTACAGACCACTTTGTCTTGCTTAAATATATATATGTTTTAAATTCCTACCTCTCCTGTAAACAATTAATGGTTTTTCCACGATCTTACCCTTCACATTCAAATCATCACAAAGTATTCTCCAATTTTTGTATAATACATTCCTAACAGCAAAGCTATCAGCATTGAAACACATAACAAATGACTGTGAAACAAAAGGCTGTGTTGTAGCCAAATTGATACATACACCATCATGCCCGGCAGCAGTAAGCAAGGGCTGTTTTAATATTAAAATAGGTACCAGTTGGCCAGTTTCATGTTTACAATAAACTTCAGAGGTAAGCTGCTCAATTAAATTTAATGGATATCCCCTTCTCAAAAATCTCTGTTTAAGAAGTTCACACTCGATAAAGAAATCTTCGTCAGAAGAACAGATGCGTGATGCCCTAAGCAGCTGCCCATTGACTACTGCTCACTTCTGTTTGAATGGATGTGCACTATTAAAGTATAAAAAAGAATTTTAGTATGTGGGCTTCCTATAAACTTTAGCTACATAGCAAGCCCTATTCTCATCTTTGCGTACCATAACATTTAAGTAGACAATACTGTCAATTCCAATAGTATGAGAAAATGTCAAAAACTAAGTACTTGCATTGATGTATTCCAAAAATGTGTCAATTTCCACTTGTTGACCCTGCCATAAAATAAAAATATCATACAAGTAACGCATATACATTTTAAAACAATTAGAAGAATGGGAGTTGAACAAAAAAATTATGTTCCCATTGACAGATAACTATATTAGCAAACATAGAACAACATGGTGTCCCCATGGCAACACCTTCCTTTTGCAAGCATAACTGACCTTCAAACCGCATAAAACTATTGACCGATACCAGTTCAATAAGTTCCATGTATAGATTAAGTTTATCCTGGTTAATTCCTTTTTGACTAAATAATCAGAAAACCAAGAAACCCCAACATCATGGGGGATAATGGTATAAAGGTCATGGACATCTATTGTTACAAAAATGTTAACATCAAAATCTACATAATGCAAAATTTAAAAAAATGCCATGAGTCCTTACATATGTGCTTCTCCCCTGCAGCAAATGTTACAAACTCTTATCCAAAAATGTTGCAGTAGGACTAGTAATTGATCTATGCCTGTCAAAAACAGGGAGGAGGGGAGGGTTAGACCATTCCTTACGGATTTTCAAAATTCTGAAAATCCTGGGAATAACTGGAGAAGGAGTACATAAGAACTGAAATTCTTCTGCAGAAATCCTGCCATAAAGAAACAAATCCTTTAGCTGAACACCAATACAGTAATGTGCCATATTTAGTTGATTCCTGCTGAACTTTTTATACGTTCTTCCCTCCAATAATGTAAACATATGATTCCTGTAGTCGTCATTAGACATTAACACCATCCCACCACCCTTATCAGGCTTCATTAGTCTGACATCCTGTCCCCTAATAAATTGAATAAATTCTGTTCATCTTTGGAAATATTAACAAGCTTAGATGATGTACCAAAAAAATATCTCTAATATCAAGTTCACATATCCTTTCAAATAGGGCAAGAGTGGGGTGCAGCAGTGTATTAAATGTACTACAGAGGGAGAACAGTGGAATAATCCACTCATTGTTACTGAATATTAAGGACACATTCAACTTACATAAAAATTGTTTTAAATCTGTGATGGTGTGTTCTAAACTCACCCGTTTCATAGTCACGAAGTAATACCTTTCAAGGGAAGGTTTTCCCCTACCACAACAAGAAAAATCTCTGTAAAATTATAAACATTAAAATCCTTAGCTGTGTTGAAAATTATGTCACAGTTCCATACCACACAAATATTCAAATTATTGGCTACAATCGGAACTGCATTAATTTCCTCCATATGTTCTTCCACTGCCTTTGTTGGCTCGGAATTGATCTGCAAAAGGAAGCTGGTTCAAGTTGCTGAAACGTTAGTTGGATCTCGAAGGTGTGTAATGCTCACCTGTGTCCCATTGGTCGTTCAGTTGCCTGTTCTTCAACCATTTGCATTGCCTGGGCAATGAAAAATCCAAATGCAAGTTCTCCTGGGGATTATTTACTGTACATTCATTCATATGTTCATCGTCCATACCACCTTGTATTTGAGTATTACTGTTAGTAGTGTTATTAAAAAAAACCTGACCTCCTCCTGCCCCATACCTGCACCACCAGGGTATCAGGGTAGGCTGTATTTTGTTGGTACTCAGGCTTATCATGCTCAAGCTTCCTCTGCTTTTTGTTTCTGAAGCCCATTAGTTGTCTGTCAATGCTCGCAAAAATGCAAGCATAATCACTTTTAAATTCTTCAAAATAGAGGTCATTCAATATCAAGTTTAGTTCATTGACCTCGCTCAATAAGCCTTCAATAAAACAGGAGTTGTGTTTAACCAAGACCTCCATACACTCGCAAACCTGTTTGTCGAACAACATTAACAGTTCTTTATGGGGGACACAGTTCAGTTCCAAGCCAGTGGGATACCGCCACATTCTAACTCCTTTGGGAACCTGTCTCACCCTGAAGCACACCTGCAAGTATGTATTCTCCAATAGTAGTTTTTTAAGTTTAAATACTTTGTAATCAAGTTCATCCAAGTAATCAGGGAAAAAATCTACTATATTATGAGCCTGGAGACCCATGGAATTAAAGCAGAATCCATCTTCTAGCCACTCAGAAAACACTGGTGTCTCTCCTGTCTATGTGTGACCATTACCTGAATTATAAAAATTACAAGATGACTGTGATTTATTGTATGTCGTCGTTGCAGGTTACCATTAGAAAATGAATGGTTTAGCCCAGAATCATAACTCCTGTGTGAGGTGATTCCATCCAAGAGCTGGGTTAACTGTCGTAGTCAAGTTACCAACATTCTGCTGTAATTCAGTAAGAACCATGAGGAAAAAGTGAGGGAGTAGCCAATATCGAATCTAGGGCCATGGTAAAACACAAAGCCAAAACCAAAAACAACAAAACACAAGAAACTAGGAACATCAAACAAAAACATGTCCACAAACCATGGAACTCAAAAAAATAAATGAAAACTTTAATATGATGTAAAAACTTTCATTCCAAACTATCACAACTTTTTAGACATGTAAAACACACCTTCATATTCATTTAAATACTAAAAACATACATCATGCAACCCTAAATACGATCATGTGACCTACAAAAAACTTTTATAGAAACAATACTAGTAATATCATTTATACTTATACTATACGTGTAACCTAAAATCCAAAAAAATCAGAAAACAAAAAACAAATACATGATTTCAACATCCTAAAAACATTTCATATTCAAAAACAAGATTATTAAATTTCACCTAGTTAATGCCTTTGGTTTCAACAATGGAGCAAAAGGTTCATAAGTGTGTACTAGGCTAATGGCCCTGGAGCCTTTACATGCCTAGCCTATAGGATTACCCTGGCATCGTGCCACCCGACCTTAGTTCCCAATGCCTCTTTCGAGTAGAGCCACTGGAGAGATCCCCGGGGTGAATTTTCTATTTCCCATCCACTCATCAAAATTTCTCTTGAAGAGGGCCAATGAGGTGCTCTGTTTGACATGTAAGGGAAGTCTGTTCCATAGCATGGGCAGTCTCTGGGTTATGAACCTGTCCCTCCAGCACATTCTGTTGATTGTGGTAATGAGGTTGAGATCTCTGGAGCGTGTGGTGCAGAGGGATTGGGATTTCTTTAGATGTAGCAATTCTAACATAGCTGGGTCAGACATGGCTTTGTAAGTCAAGGCAGAGATCACCTCTAAGTAGGCGATATGAGACACAGAATAGTTGGAGCTTTTTGACTCTGTCCATATAGGAGAAGTGTTTAAGGCCTAGCATCCTCTTTGTGAGGTACTTTTGTGGCCTCTCCAGTTGTTGCAGGTATCTAGTGAGGTACATGCCAAATGGGGCAATGTACTCGATGACTGGCCTAATGAGGGAAGAGTAGAGGGAAACAATGACCTCTTTCTTCCTGGATGCAAAACCCTTAGTAATGAGATGTGCCTCATAGAAGGACAATTTTGACCACAGTGGCAATGTGGTGTTCAAAAGAGAGGTTGCTGTCAACTTGTGTTCCCAGATCTCTTATAACGCCTTCTGTGTTCAGTGGACTACCATCGATGTGGTAATTCATAGGAACTGGGTTTTTCCCAAAGGGAATGACAACACATTTTTTGTCACTGAGCTTAAGGCCATGGTTCTGCCACCAGTCGTTGGTCTCAGTGAGGCTTTTCTGTAGGATGTCAACATCATTTGGGGAGTTAATAATAGCTCCCAACTTGCAAATGTCTGCTAAGTTTGACAGCCAGAGTCCCTTTGTGTTGACTTGGACTTCTAAGAAGTAGATACCAAACAGGATAGAACCCATGACCTATCCCTGTGGGACTCCACTCGTGACTGGTCAGCAGTCTGACTTGGAGTCAGCTACTTTCACACTGTGGGTTCTATCTGTGAGCCAGTTTGCAACCTACCTAGTGATATAGGGGTTGTTGATGCCTAGCTTAGTGAGTTTTTCTATGTTTCCCGAGTGGGAATGGTATCAAAGGCCTTGGCCAGATCAAGGTAGGTTGTATGAACCACCTTGCCTTCATCCACAGCTCTGGTGACTGACTCAAAGAAGTTGACTAAGTTCAGCAGGCATGATCTACCCTTCACAAAACCAAACTGTGTGAGATCCAGAGTTTGGAGATTCCCTATATCCTTGTTTATTAGGTCCATGATGATGTGTTCCATAGCTTTGCATATCAGGCTTGTCAGGCTAATGGGGCGATAGTTCCCAGGGTCTGTAATTGCTCCTCCTTTGTGGAGAGGGATGACTGTAGCAGTGCGCCATTTGGTGGGGACAAAGCCTGAAGTGAGGCTATGATTAACAGGGCACACAGGTGAGGTGCCAGTTCACTCTGTAGTTCATGTAGAACACAGCCAGGGATATTGTCAGGTCCCATAGAAGCTGTATTCTTGGCCTTGAACAGTGCTATTTTAACCTGTGCAGCAGTAATACTCATTGCCTGTCGATCTACCGGTATTGTGATTGGTCCTGGAGGGAAGGAGTGGGATAAAGTTGGCACTGAATCTGTCGGCCAGTATAATGGCAATATCTGTTGGCTTGGCATAGGAGGTACCATTGTGCAGTAGCTCAGAGCAAATCTGGGTATTGCCATGGAGATTCTTTACATAACTATAGAAGGCCTTCTGGTTGTCTTTACTAGCTGTTGCAATTCTATTTTCATGGGTAGTTTAAAGGATTTGATGAGGGATCTCAACTTTTTGTTGAGGCTGATAAGGGAGTTTTTCCGGTCTTGGGAATACACCTTATTCCGCATCAGTTTCTTCCTTCTGTTGTAGAGTTTGTTTATGGCAAGGGACCACCAGATTGGCTTCCTTTTTTGGAGGACAGTGTCTTGGTTCTATTGGGTATGGCGAGATCCATGCATTTGTGTACATGTTCGTACAGTGCATTGGTGTATGATTTGGTGGTCATGCAAATATTCTCCATTTGAATAGGTGCAGTGAAGGTAGCCACCTCTGTTTTTAGGAGCCCAAAGTTAGCTTTGGAGAAGTTTTTCATGATGGTTACCGTTGTGGGCGCTGCGGGGATGGGAGGGATGTAGATTTCCAAGGTGATTAGTTTGTGGTCAGATCTAACCAGGGAGGAGTTAACTACTGGTGTAGAGCAACGGTCGCCCATGTTAGTAATGACCAGGGCAAGGATGTTGCTACCTCTAGTGGGGGTAAGAACAAAATGGTCCAGGGCACTGGAATTAATGAATTCCAGGAAATATTGGGCAAGTGTATTGGCACATGAGTAGTTTTCCCAGTTAATGGAGGGGTAGTTGAAGAGATGTAATCGATGAGCCCTGGTCATCTCTATGAGTTAAATAAATCTGCCAAAAAAGTTCACTCTTTTCTAACATTAACTCCAACGAGCCTCCCCTAGGATTAGGTTCCACTTTTTTCACCACTATAGATCTAAACCTTTGATATTCAAAACTCAATATCTACCTACACAATGCACTCCAAATACCAGCAGCCATATAATTTGTTAGTGGGACATTGTTTTTGTTGAAATATGCCTACACAAGGCATTAGTAGTCTTATTTCTTCTAATATCGTATCAATGTTATTATACTCTCTCCCAGAGTTTACGCCCTATTTCCTGACATAAAAACAATGACAAGACTGGCAAATGGCAATATACACCAATCCAGTAGTTTCACAATTGTATTTACCCTTAAGGAGGAATGTTTTACCCTGTACTAAAAATCTATCTCCTTCCAGGATGAACATACACTATTTATACCACACACATTTAGTCATCACGGGGGCACCTCTAAGGACCACTTTGCCTCGCTTAAATTCCAACTCCTCCTATAAATAATTAATGTTTTTCCGTGATCTTATCCTTCATGTTCAAATCCTCACAAATGCTGTGTAGCTATGTAGCTACTATTTATAAGAAGCCCACATACTCAAATTCTTTTTTACACTTTAATAGTGCACATCCACTCAAATACAAGCGAGCAGTAGTCAAGGGGCAACTGGTTAGGGCATCATGCATGTGTTTCTCTGACGAAGATATCTTCATGTTTCTGAGAAGGGAATATCCATCAAATTTAATTGAGGAGTTTACCTTTGAAGTTTACTGTAAACGTGAAACTGACCAAGTGGTACCTATTTTAATGTTAAAACAGCCCTTGGTTACTGCTGCCGGGCATGATGGTGTATGTGTATGTAACAATTTTGGTATGGCACAGCCTTTTGTTTCACAGGATTTGTTATGTGTTTTAATACTGATAGCTTTGCTATTAAGAATGTTTTATACAAAAAATGGAGAATACTTTGTGAGGATTTGAAGGGTAAGATCACGGAAAAACATTAATTGTTTACAGGAGGGGTAGGAATTTAAGACATATATTGAAGCAAGACAAAGTGGTCCATAAAAGTGTCCCTATGATGACTAAATGTGGGAGATGTAAATACTGTAAGTTCATCCTGGAAGGAGATAGAGTTTCAATACAGGGTAAAACATTACTCCTTAAGAGTAAATACAATTTTGAAAGTACTGGATTGGTGTATATTGCCATTTGCCAGTCTTGTGATTGTTTTTATGTTGGGAAAATGAAGCGTAAGCTCCGGGAGAGAGTATATGAACATCTATATGATATTAGAAGAACTATGACTACTAACACTTCGTGTAGGCCTATATTGAGTTTTGAAGATCACAGGTTTAGATTTATGGTGGTGGAAAAAGTGGAACCTAATCCTAGGGGAGGCCCATGGGAGTTAATGTTAGAAAAGTGTGAACTTTTCAGGCATATTTATTTTAACTCATACAGACAGCCAGAGCTGAACAATTATGTCTCTATTGCTCCATTGTTGAAACTAAAGGCGATTACTAGTGAGATTTAATAGACTTGTTTTTGAATATGAAATGTTTTTAGGATGTTGAAATCATGTCTTTGTTTTTTTATTTTCTGATTTTTTTTGGATTTTAGGTTACACGTATAGTATAGTTAAGTATAAATGATTTTACTAGTATGTTTCTATAAAACTTTTTTGTAGGTCACAAGATCCTATTTAGGGTCACATGATGTATGTTTTTAGTATGTAAATGGATATGAGGGTGTGTTTTACATGTCTGAAAAAGTTCTGATAGTTTGGAGCGAAAGCGCTTGTATCCTATTACAGTTTTCATTTATTTTTGAGTTTCGTAGTTTGTGGACATTTTTGATTGATTTTACTAAACAAAGAAAATATTACAGGCTTGGGTTATAATGGAAAGATAGGTAGTGTATTATTTTCATTTATATAAGTGTTAAAGATTTGCTTTGGGGGCACAAATTGAAAGGGATAGGGGTTAACTGTTATGCAGTCTTCTTCTTCTTTCGGCTTTTAGGGTCACCACAGCGGATCACCTGTCTTCTCATGATTGGCAGTGGAGTTTTACGGTGCCGAGGTGCCAGCCCGGCACCCAACCTTCCACAGAAGGCACACACATGCACACACTCACACCTAGGGCCAATTTGGAGTGTCCAATCCACTTAACTTTTATGCAGTACTCAGTGGAAAAGAAAACAGTGGCTGATTTTTAGCACGTCTTTCAAGAAAAAAAATTACGTGGTAAAAATCAGAAAGCACAGCTGTGTAAGAACTTACAACAACACTACATGTCTGACTGATAACTGCTGCAGTATTCCTAAATCATGGGATATCATGCCAAGGATAGCCATATGTCCTGCCAGTATAGTGAAGCCTTGGTGCCTTCCTCATGTGCCATATGCCCAACATATGGCCTCATCCTGAAGGAGACAAGAAATACATGTGTGAATTACCTGAGGAATTTCTTGCTTCAGACCACAAAACTGAAGCAGAAGCACAAGCATCTATGCACATATGTATAAGTCAAAAAGAAGGGAGGAAATTATAATTTACCTCTGCTTGAAACCAAAGAATTCAGAAAAATGGGGTAAAGGAGGGTGGGATATAATATTGCAGCAGTGATCAGTCAGAAATCTACTGTTATGGTAAGTTCTTAATTATGATTACAGCTGTGGTATTATTAACAGATGGGAGATTGCCAGAGCTGTCTATGAAGAAAGGAAGGAGGAATATTGAACTGTTATGGTCTATTACATCCTGAAGGATAGACCTATCAAACTTTGCTCGAGTCCAAGAGAAACAAATAATATTTATTGAAAATAGTAAAAGTGTCAACAACAGACTAAGTTTCTGCTTCAAGGACAGATCTGGAATCCATATCCTTGAAGAAGAACCCAGAAGAAGGTGCAGTCCTAATGGAATGTGCCTTTACTGGAGCCTAGAGTTGTTTGCCATGGAAAGAATAACAAAAGGAAATAATCTTAGAAATCCAGTGAACATCTTAGACATAAAGGAAGAGCTGGTTTCAAGAGTAATTCTATCCTTATGGAAAATGAGAAAATGTGTAATGGCCATCAAAGCTTTCAGCTCTGACACCATTTAATGTTTGTAAGGGTATTCTCTGGATCTGCTCAAAAAATCTGCCACAGTGTTCTTTTCTGATGGAATATGCACAACTTGAAAGAAAATTCTGGGCTGAATTTCTATGTTCCATGCAATCAAGGCTAATATGCAGATGCGGTAAGACTTGACATCTCCTTGTTTGTTTATGTATAACATAACTGTAGTGCTGACTGCGTATATTTGAATTGGACCTATACTCCACTGGTGATACTGGGAATGAAGAGCTAAGATGAGTCTTCATTTCCTTTATGTTTCTCTGGTCCTTTCTCTCTCTGGGGACCAAACTCCCTGGATCATGTTGCTCTTGGAGCAAGCTCCCCAAGCCATATCTGAAGCATCCATGAATAGCTCCTTCAAGGTTAAAGAACCAAAAAAAACATTGCTGGGTTAAATGAAATTTGGCTGATCCACCAAAAAAATTCCTTTTTGATGAAGAATGAGAGAGGAATTATGAAGGTCAATGGGTGACAGTACTGAGTCCAAAATGACTTGAAATACCACTAAATCTTCCTTATGTGGTGTCTGGAATAAGATACCATGGGAATAGTTGATACCACAGATTCCTTGGCTCTCAATATTTCTCTTGCTGAGGTCACACTCAAGGGAACAAGGTTTTGAAAGTAATTTGAGAGGAACAGAACTTTGTCTACATAAAGGAAAGGTGTCAATGACAGATTACTGAGTCTGCATCCTAAGAAAATCAGATGCTGGTATGGACTTAAGCAAATTGTTTTGTGGTTTAGAGTGAACCCCAGACTGCTCAGAATATTTCTGACAAAATCCAAGTCCCTTAGCAGAATATTTTAGGAAACAGCATGAATCAGATAATTAAAATGTTAAATCCCTTTAAGTCTGCAAGAGGTAATGACATATGAATGGCGCTTTGTGAAATCCCTTGGGGCAGCTAAAAGACCAAAGGGTAAAGCAAAAAACTGAAAGTGATAAGGGACATAGAACCTTAAAAGTTTCCTGCATGTTGGATGAACAGAAATATGAAGGTAACAGTCCTGTAAATCCAAAGTCACCAAAAAGGCTTGTGGAAGGATCACTGACAGTAAAGATCACAGGGTCAAAATCTTGAAACTTGGAGTTTTGAGAAAGGTGAAGAAAGACAAAAAGTCCGAAAAAGGTATCCAAATGCCCTCTTTTCTGGGAAGTAGAAACATTCTTGAATAAAACGTTCTTATTAAATAACAGGGTGCAAATTCTATTGCCTCCTGAGTAAATATGTCTTGAAGAAGTTGGAGAATCAAGTGAATCTGGCTTCAAGGAGCCTGGGGGAACCTGAGACACATGGAAGAGCAATCCAAGACATTTTGTAACTGTTTTGGACATTGGAGAGAACCCATTCGTCTGACGTTATAGACTGTCATGTTGGGAAGGACTGAGACAGCATTTGAGAGACAGGAACCTGGGGATGGCCGAAGCAGGGGAGGGGGGCAGAAGTTGATGGCAGTATGGAGGCTGATTTGTCAGGATATGAGAGATTAGAACCCTTAGAATCCCTAAAAGTTCTGCAGCAGCAAAGCCAAAATGATGTTGTTTATCCAAAGATGAGTTCAGAAGCTTAGCTTTGACATCCTCAGGTACAGGTTAAAGTCTAAGCTATCAGAATGTATGAAGAGTTTGCATCAATTTGGGTAATCAGCCTGAACTTTATACAGCTTTATACAGAAAGGTGCAACACAGTGCAGTGAGAGAAAAGAAAAACAAAAAGAATCTGTAGACTTAGTGCTTTACAGGTCTGTAGGTAAGTACTAAGGTAACTGTCCATGTGGGCCATTTTAAGTCTGTTCAGTTTCCCTTTTTGTGCTTGAATTAAACTATCCCTTTGGTCACAGATTTACCTTACCCATCCCATTTTCGATAATTATATATTACCTCTAATGAGAATAACTGAGATCATATCATAGATAATATGAGGGGACCTGTGCATTTGATAAAGCATTTAGGGGCTGCTGCTGAACATTAATATTTCAGGGGGCAGTCTTGGGGTAAATTTTCTATTTTTTATTCTATCCATCTACTGGAAACTGCATAAAAAAGGGAACCCTTAACTATGAGGCAGTGTATTAGTGTGTTATGTTTCATGGGGCTCTGGTGGGCAGCTACTTCACTGTCATCATTGGACAACTCTCTGGGTAACCTACAAACTTTACATCAGACTTGCCTTGCCCTTCACTGGAACACTTTATTAAACTGATAATGAAAAAACATGGCTCTCACAAGATAGCTATGCTTCATCTTTAAATGCTTTCAAAAAGTTTAAAAGACTTCACAGGTTGGTGCTAAAGTGACCTTCTTCACCTCACTGGAATGTCACAGACACTGCCCTCATCCATAAAATGTGCCATTCCCTCCAAATTGGGACTTGCAAAACCGTAACACATTTGTGTAGCAGCAGTTCCAAAATTAATCAGGGACAAAAAAAGAAGTGATCCGGTAATGCTAAATTCCAAAATGTCTTGATTTTAAGCTGCATCGGCTCTTTGTGGGAAAGTAAGCACTCCAAAGCCACATCCCACCACAAGGTATAGAATGCTGAACTTCTCTAAGGGTAACTGGCTAGCTTAAAAGTGCTAACTAATTCACAGAGCAAACTGGCTTCATGATTTCAGATGTCAACAGTGGGAGAACAAGCCTTCCTCTTAAGCTATACCTAGGGTGCCTTGTGCAGAAAACAAATACACTTCAGACTTCATTTAGAATGTACTAGCACTCCATGGGTCCACGCTACTTACAAAACATTTTAGGCAGTGTGATCTCCAGTGGTTTTAGATACTGTCTCACATTTGAAGCAAACTCAGCACTGTCACTAGCATGCAGGGACATCTCATAACACAAAAATGTATTGCATATACCATTTAATGAGATGCTGATGCAGTTGTCATAAGAAAACAACTTTTAGACACATTTTTTTATGTTTGGTTCAATGACGCATGATCTACACATATATTAACTTCTTTTTTAATTAAATTAGTAGGTAAGTCAATAGATATGATGCATACCATATTCAGCTGTGATCATCTCAAATTCATTTTATTACAAGACAGTCATAAATACAGTATTCGTTTCAACTAGCATATTTTGCGAGGTGGCAGCAAAGAAGTGCTTGAAGAAATGAGAGATGGATTATTGTCACTGAAAAAGGTAGAATGTATAAGGCACAAGTATTGCACAATCATTTCAGGTAATAAATTCGAGTGGAGTAAGATGATGTTTTGACAGAAACTTGACTGAGAGGTAAAGAATGCTTACAAATATAATAACTCTGTGTATTTAAAGTTATACAGTAAAGACAACTAAGATGTATAATTGTCACAATCAAAAAAATCAAGTGGACACAGAACATGCTATCTCCACAAAGACAGCAAATGAAACTCAGGACAGGATTCCAGATGGTAGCGCTCTCATACAGAATCCTTAACCATGGAGCAACCATACCATCAGAATGCCTTTTTTCATGTGTATTTCAACATAAATTTCCACTAAGATGAACTGTGTGCCTTCTGATGACAGTGCTTGTTATTGGAAGAAAATGCATACCCAGCACCAACATTCTGATCCAAGAATTCTGCAAGACCTGATAAGCAGTAGAAAACTGCTATTAGGCACTGCTAACCATATGACTTGAGCCTAGAGCCACAAATTAAAAGTGTAATGCAAATGAAATCTGAATGACCAAGCAATGGTCTAGTGTCAAAGAATGTTAGCCATCCTTACAGTGCTGTCTAAACTACTGTTAGCCTCATTCTTCCAAGATTTTTCTTTCTTAAAAATAAACTTCTGCAACTGACAACTGTTTCAGTGTACAGCTACCATGGAAATATTAGCCACTTGTAGATAATTATAAAGTACAGATTATATGATTATGGTTAGTGTTACTCAGCAAGGAAATATGCCAGTTTGGACTTTCATTTAAAGTATTCATGCTGGCCCCAAAAAATTGATCACTCCGTTTGAAAACAATATTTGGATATATGAAGCAGAGCAAATATGCCCAAAACAAGTACATCAGGAAGCAAGCAATATGGCATACCTTTTGTGTTTCGCAATCATCTTGTGGTTTATGAAAGCCACATATGATCAAACAATGAAAGACTCAAACTAAGTGTCGCTCGTCCCTCTCTAATACAGATGACAAGCAGCCAGGGTATTTCATTCAAATGCTTTAATACACAGAAACACATCAGGATGGAAAGCAGCATCATAAAATACAAATGAACTGGCTAACAGACAGACCTTACATACACACATGCTTACATCTCGATAGCTTACAACAAAATGCCAGTCAGGCTCGCATGTGCTCAGTATTTATACACTTGTGCAAGCCCTTGGACAGCTTCTTAAAGGTATATACACAAACATTGATCTAAATCCTCCCTCTTAAAAAGATTACCCTTTGTAAAAACAATATTAGAGTTAGCCATGCATTATTATAGACATTAGAAACAAAACACAATGTTCATGTCCAAGTTGCTTCATATCTGTTACAGGGTTTACTGATGCAACCGTATCTCGTAACATAATCTGGACTAAATTTAGCAACAGGGACAGTCTTCGGTGCACAACTCGTATCAGAACTTCTGGATTCATCAGAGGAATGGGAATGTCCTCTAGAACTTCCTCTGGAATTGGAACACCAGACAACTCACTCTGACATAAAAAGTCTTTCTCATAGCTAGGTGCTGTGGTACAGGCTTGGACACCGCTCTCAAATGTTTCCGATTCCGCCTAAAGACTACTCCTTGTTACTCCACAATATATGATCTCAGCTCTTGGCAAATATTCTTCATGACACCAACTTGATCATAACCTTTGGACGTCTGCATCCTTAGCACTTCTCCTTCTCATAATGGATTGAGTGGCTTGCTGGTTTTATCATAGTAGGACTTCTGGGGTAAAAGCTTCTTCAACAGATTGGCTTTCACTGATCCGTTGTCCTTTTCACATGGAACCAACAACTGATTACTAATTGGTAATGTGGTTCTGGTTTGTCTTGACAGAAGTCTATTAGCAGGTTAACCAAGATGTTTATCATAAGGAACATTTTTGAGATTCAAGAAAACATCACTATTATCTCATTTTGATTTCTCTCGTAACTGTTTTGCACTTTGAACTACATGTTCCGCCAAACCATTTGACTGTGGGTACTCTGGGCTACTTGTGACATGAGTAAAGTCCCATTCTTCAGCAAATCTTTTGAACTGTCATTGTCAGAAATAACTTTGTGCAGGCTGCCATGCACTGCAAAATGATGCTTCATCTTAGTAATGACAGTACTGGATGCTAGATTGGGAAGTAGGTCGGTCTTGAACCAATTGGAGTTAAGAGTCTACTAACACCAAATAATGTTGACCATTCCACTTGAAGATGTCAGTGGCAACTGTCGACCAAGGTAGTTCCGGAATCTGGTTTAGCTGAAGTGGGTCTTTCTGTTGATGTAGCTTTGTACTGTAACACATGGAACAAGATGAAAGTGCTCTCTCAATGTCTTGTGACAAAGAAGTCACAACTAGTCCTCTCGCCCTTCTTTTGGTAGAGTTGGTATCTGGGTGACCACTCTGCAAGATAGTAATCTACTCTGGTTGCAAGGACTTCGGAACAATTACTTTTGGACCTTTCATAATGATACCTTTGTCAGACAAAATCTCATCTCTGAATAGAAAATAAGGTTGCACTTCTTGAGGTAAATTAGAGTGCTCTGATGGCCATCCTTCATTGATAAAGTGATTGAGCCTTTGTAAAACTGGATCTGTGGCTGTGTGATCTCTCAGCTCATCAAGACGTGTGGAAGAAAAATTTCTCACTTCAATGACTTCAATATCAAAGTTCTCATTCTCATGCTGCTCTGTGGTATTTCTGGGTGATCTGGATAATGTATCAGCAAGATAAAGAAGTTTGCTTTTCTTGTACACAAGACTGAAATGATACTTTTGCAATCTCAGTATCATACGTTGCAGTCAGGCTGGAGCTGAATGCATAGACTTTCTCAAGACAGTGACTAGAGGTTGGTGGTCTGTTTCGATCTGGTCAGTCTACCATAAACATAAACCTGGAACTTTGAACATGCAAACACAATTGCTAAAAGCTTTTTCTCGATCTGGGCATACTGCATCTCAGTTTGGATAAGATTTCTTGATGCGTGGGCAACAGGTTGATCCTCCTGTAGAATGACTGCACCTAGAACGAACTCTGAAGCATCACATGAAAGTGTAACTGGCTTGTGAACATCATAATATCTGAGGGTTGTTGGACTAGCAATTCTCTGTTTCAGGATTTCAAATGCTCTTTAAGGTTGCTCTGACCAAGACCAGGACATATCTTTACGTGTCAGCTCTCAAAGCAGTGCTCTGGAATGAACAGGGGCAGTCTTCGGTGCACAACACATATCAAAACTTCTGAATGAACTTGCCTAGGTAGTTGACCATGCCAAGAAAATGTTGCAGGGTTGAACATTGTCTGAAGGTGGCATCTTGAGAATGGCTGTTTGCTTAGAAGGGTCTGGTCATAGGGCTGTACTCATAAACAAATGACCAGCATAAGTAACTTCTCGTAGCGTGAATTTGCTTTTCTGTGGATTGAGCTGTAAAGTGGTGACAGGGAAAAGTGTAGTTAAGCAGCATAGAATGGTGGTCTGTAGGATGACGTTGGGGATCAAGAAGAGGAGGAGGAGTGTGAAAGCAGTGCCAAGGATTAAATGGTGGAAGTTAAAAAAGGGTGATTGTAAGGTGGAGTTCAGGGAAGAGTTAAGACAGGCAGTAGGAGGCAGTGGAGAGTTACCAAATAGCTGGGTAACTACAGCAGAGCTAGTAAGGGAGACTGCTAGGAAGGTGCTTGGTGTGACATCTGGACAGAGGAAGGAGGACAAGGAGACCTGGTGGTGGAATGAGGAAGTACAGGAGAGTATACAGAGGAAGAGGCTGGCAAAGAAGAAGTGGAATTGTCAAAGAGATGAAGACAGTAGGCATGAGTATAAGGAGATGAGGTGCATGGCAAAGAGAGAGGTGATGAAGGCTAAGGATAAGGCATATGGAGAGTTGTATGAGAGATTGGACACTAAAGAGGGAGAAAAGGACCTGTACCGACTGGCTTGACAGAGGGACAAAGCTGGGAAAGATATGCAGCAGGTAAGGGTGATAAAGGACAGTGAGGGAAATGTACTCACAAGTGAGGAGAGCGTGTTGAGTAGATGGAAAGAGTACATTGAAGGGCTGATGAATGAAGAGAATGAGAGAAAGAGAAGGTTGGATGATGTGGGGATAGTGAATCAGGAAGTGAAACAGATTAGCAAGGAGGAAGTACAGCTATGAAGAGGATGAAGAATGGAAAGGCTGTTGGTCCAGATGACATACCAGTGGAAGCATGGAGGTGCTTAGGAGAAATGGCAGTGGAATTTTGTAACCAGATTGTTTAATGAAATTTTGGAAAGTCAGAGGATGCCTGAGAAGTGGAGAAAAAGTGTTTTGGTGCCTATCTTTAAGAATAAGGGTGATGTGCAGAGCTGCATTAACTACAGAGGGATAAAACAGATCAGTCACAGCTTGACTTTATGGGAAAGAATAGTGGAAGCTAGGTTAAGAAGGGAGGTGATGATTAGTGATCAGCAGTATGGTTTCATGCCAGGAAAGAGCACTACAGATGCAATATTTGCTCTGAGAGTGTTATTGGAGAAATACAGAGAAGGTCAGAAGGAGTTGCATTGTGTCTTTGTGGACTTAGAGAAAGCATATGACAGGGTGCCTACAGAGGAGTTGTGGTATTGTATGAGAAAGTCGGAGTGGCAGAGTAGTGTGACATTGGTGCAGACTGCGGTGGGAGTGACAGATACATTTAAGGTGGAGGTGGGATTATATCAAGGATCAGCTCTGAGCCCTTTCTTATTTGCAGTGGTGATGGACAGGTTGACACACGAGATCAGACAGGAGGCCCAGTGGACTATGATGTTTGCAGATGACATTGTGATATGTAGTGAGAGTAGGGACCAGGTTGAGGAGACCCTGGAGAGGTGGAGATATGCTTTAGAGAGGAGAGGAATGAAGGTCAGCAGGACTAAAACAGAATATATGTGTGTAAATGAGAGGGAGGGTAGAGGAATGGTGAGGATGCAGGGAGTAGAGTTGGTAAAGGTGGATGAGTTTAAGTACTTGGGATCAACAGTTCAAAGTAATGGTGAGTGGGGAAGAGAGGTGAAGAAGAGAGTACAGACAGGATGGAATGGGTGGAGAAGACTGCCAGTAGTGATTTGTGACAGACGGGTACCAGTAAGAGTGAAAGGGAAGGTCTACAAGAGGGTAGTGAGACCAGCTATGATATATGGGTTGGAGACAGTGGCACTGACAAAAAGGCAGGAGTCAGAGCTGAATGTGGCAGAGTTAAAGATGTTAAGATTTGCACTGGGTGTGACTAGGATGGACAGGATTAGGAATCAGTATATTAGAGGGACAGCTCAGGTTGGACAGTTTGGAGACAAAGCAAGAGAGGAGAGATTGCGTTGGTTTGGCCATGTGCTGAGGAGGGATGCTGGGTATATTGGGAAAAGGATGCTAAAGATGGAGCTGTCAGGTAAGAGGAAAAGAGGAAGGCCTAAGATAAGGTTTATGGATGTGGTGTGAGAGGACATGCAGGCGGTTGGTGTGAAAGAGCATGATGCAGAGGACAGGAAGAAATGGAAACAGATGATCCACTACGGCGACCCCTAACGGGAACAGCCGAAAGAAGATGATGTGGATTGAGCTTAAGGTTCACTTGACATGCCCTTTCTAAAACTTTTCTGAGGTTTCTGTCATGCTCAGCTTCATCATAACCTCCTACTAGTATGTCGTTGATTATAACAGCATAAGGATATCCAAAAAAATTTGCTTCATTGCACGCTGAAAGACTTCACTTGCAGAATTTATTCCAAATGGCATTCTCAAAAATCTGTACCTGCCAAAATGAGTACTGAAAGTAGTGAGGAATGACAATTTTCTGTCAAGCTGAATTTGCCAAAAATTAACTCTCTGCGTCTATGACAGAAAAAACAGTCACATTTGTCATCGAGGCTGTGATTTCTTCGACTGTGAGTATTGGATTATGAGGGCTCTTTAGTGCCTTGTTCAAATCTCGTGGGTCAATACATATTCTGATATCATCTGAGCTTTTCTTATGAGCTACCACCAAGGAAGATACCCATTCAGTTGGAGTTTCAACTGGACAAATCACACCTTGTCACACCATTTTATCTAACTCTGCTTTGACTCTGTCCTGCATTGCTACTGGAACTTTACATGCTGGCTGATAACTGGATTGACCTCTGGGTCTAACTTCATAGAGTACAGCATAGGTAGAAAAAATGTACTGGGTGAAATTAGACTAGTGGTCTTTCAAGCTAACATGGTGGACTTTCTTATTAAATGAAAGCAGTCCCATTTTCAAACTGTCTCTGAGCCCTAATAATAACTGGACGTGCCTCTTGACCACATAAAATAACAAGTCACAGCTTCTTCCAGTAGAGTAACAGGAAAGCACTACTGAGCTTTTGGTCTGAATTTCTTCACCTCCATAAACAACAAGCTTTGCACACCTAGCCAAATCAAGCCTTTCACCATGACACACTCTAGCAAATGTTTCTGCTGACATAACATTGGACTTGAAACATGTGTCAACTTTGAGCTCCATGGGTTTGCCATTTATCTGAACAGTAAAAAAATACTTTGCCCTTAAATCTACTGCATTAACTGTTTCATGAAGCACTGACACACCATCAACATAAAGAGTAGGGTTGCAGCTCTCTATTTGATCAACTTGTTTCTTAAAATGTTCCATCTTAATAAAATAATGTGGGCCTTTTGATTTACAAAACCTTTTGAAATTATTCCATTTATTGCATTTGTGGCATTGCTGACCAAAAACTAAACATTTTTCCTTTTTAGGTTCATGATTTTCACCACAATTACAACAGTTGGCAATGAAGCTGGGTTGGAGCCCACACTTTGATTCAGTGACTCACTCTTATATTTCACTGAGTCTGTGCAAACTCTGGAATTTGCTAGAAAGCTCTGGGGTTTACCAGTGAGTGGTAGAGGGGCTACAGTTGCTGCCATGTACTTCGGCCTATATCTTTTAATAACATGCTGCAGACTACCAATATGAGCTTTATCACTGTGCCTTCTAGAGCTATTCTCATTTGTAAGCATATTTGTGTGCTTTTCTGTGAGCTCATATATCTGACAACTCTCAATGGCCTTATTCAAAGTCAAATCACTGTCACGAAGCAAAATCTTTCTCACAGCATCATTTTTAATACCACACACAAGTCTGTCCTTTATCAACTCATCCCTTAAATGACCAAATCTGCACGTTTTAGCTTTATGTCTCAAGACAGTTATATATGCTGCAAAAGTTTCATCAGGCTTTTGATCCTTTGTGTAAAATAAGTGACTTTCCATCATAACATTGTCTGGGGGTTAAACGTTTCTCTAAATTTACATTTTAGCCAGTCAGGTTCTTCCCTTGACTCAGCCAGTACAACAACATGATGTTTTTCTTCCTCTCCTGTATAGACAGCAGGTGCATACATAAATGAACGTTCCCTTTCAATGGCTTCTGACCCAGCTAAATTAAAGAGAATAAATGCCTTTGTATGGTCATCTTTATCAGAAAATGTAGCCTGTAAGAAAATGCTGTACTCTTGCTCAAACACTCTCCAGTTTTCTGCAATATTACTGTCAAACACAAGTGCACTGGGTTTTCGAAATCGGTCTGCCATGCCCACAAAATATGCACAAATACACTGAAAATATGGCCCTTGTAATTATGTATGAACAAACTATTCTGTGAACTTGTAATAACATTCAAATGCACAATAAACTCTTCGAAATACTGTACTTTGGGAAATATGCTCTGTAATGGCTGTATTCTAAGAATTAACTCTACTGTAATACCGCACAAACATGCAAACACCTTACAGACTTCTGATAACTTGGATATCTTTGCTTAATACAAAAATACATACTTTGTGAAAATGTGGTTGTTTCCCCTTATTTTATCCCTATTATGCAATTCGGACTTTATTTCAAATATTTTCAGTAGTAATTCGAATTTTTTTATCAATATCATACACATTGGTTTATGCGAATATCATTTAGGACATTCTGTATGCCTCATTTCATATTTTACGAATAAGAAATAGTACTAAGCAAGTTTTAAAATCTGAAATTCATTTCTGACCTATTTTTGCAAAGTGTGCACATTATAGGAATGATTCACTCATTTATATTCCATCATTTCCAAGCATGTGCCTTAAGTTGTTTTAGCCATGCTGCCTCTAACACCATGTCCTTTAGATATGATGCTTCTGACACCATGCCGCTCGTCCCTCTCTAACAAGATGACAAGCAGGTGGGGTATTTAGTTTAGATGCTTTAATACACAGAAACACATCAGGATGGATAGCAGCATCACAAAATACAAATGAACTGGCTAACAGACAGACCTTACATACATACATGCTTACATCTCAACAGCTTATTACAAAATGGCAGTCAGGCTCACACTTGTTCAGTATATATACACTTGTGCAAGCCCTTGCATAGCTTTTTAAAGGTACATATGCACACACACACACACACACACACACACACACACACACACACACACACACTGATCTACACTAAGTATTAATGAAACAAAGATTTAAAATACCATTGGTTGGCTGATGAAAATTAAAAAGCATAGTTTAATATTTACAAAAAACTCAGTCCTGACAAGAATTCATTCTTACGGACATCATTAACTTTTGCACATTACCTACACGTTGTAAAAATGCATTACAGATGATTTTTACTTAAAAACACTTTTTTAAATGGCAGAACTGTAAAGTGCTTCCTTTGTTTTATTTAAAAAAAAAATCTTAAGTTAAAGCTTAACATCTCCAAAAAAAGTTTTACTTTGAGAGTGTCATAATAGTATCAAGAGCTTCTTTTTCACTTTGCCAGTGTGTATCAACATGTCCCATTATATTAGTGTAAAAACAGTTTTGCTATTTTGCGTGCTATTTATGCAAGCTTATTAGGGGCTTTGCAAGTCTACATAGAGGATAAACAGCTATCAAGAAGTGTTCTTTACACTTTATATGTTAAAAGTCCATCACAGAGCCTAACCAGAATGGTGTACATCTGTGTTCCTTTTTAAATTCCCAGAAAGTGCTGCAGAGTTTTGTACCTAATGAGATAATCACACCCTTGGAGGAGACACCCTGTTTCAACTTTCCTCTAACTGGCTTGTTTGTTGTCCTTTCCAGGAAACCATGTTTCTTTAACAGTTAAAGTGGTTGCTCACTGGTAGACATATGTGAAGCCTACTATAAAATGGTCTCCCTCCCTCCCCCAGCCACTCATAATACGTTACCTTATCTACTTCAATCTCCAATAAAATTACAACACTCTAGGCTGGGCTGATTGGCAGAAGTGACATGTTAGGTAGGAAGAGTGGAACATGGCTTCAAGAAGTAGTAGTCTCATTCAACTAGAAATGTATTCAAACTTATAATTTTAAGAAGTGAGAGAAGCAAAAGGACTTTATGTTCAAACCCTGTAGTGTTTCTCTCAACAATTACAGCACTTCAGTTAACACCATTCCCTGCTTACAGGTGAATGAGCATTACAGTCAAGAGAGCACTGGGGCAGACATAATATCAACAGTAAATGCTCCTTTACAGTTTAACAAACTTCCCCTTATAGGCAAAGCATACAACAGGTATTTTATTATTAGAACCTACCTACAGAAGATCAGAAACTTATGTAGGTATTTTTCTGCTACTCTCTAGAGACCATATGGTTTTTACTTTTTTATTTCAGTTTGCCAAACTATACTTTTTCGCTTAATGAAAGCCTTAACTTTTAACTTTTCTTAAGCAGAAACTGGGTGGGGAAAAACAAAAACCTTTCAAGGAGGTAAACCCAGACAGAATTACACACACCTATGGAAGACCAGTTATATTAACATCAGTCAAACTATGGGTTTACACACCTTAAACAGTTAATATCCCTTTATTCATCACCCCCTCCCAAGAATGCTTTCTTTCTAATGTTAGTGGAAACTTAAATATGGCCAAAACACAGATCAATCAATTGCTGCACCCACTAACACTGCGGCCACCATTGCTGTATGTACCACACTGGTTACTAATGAACTTGTCAAGCATCTGGCATTTGCTCCATCCAGTGGTAGGGCCCATTTAAAATGAGCTCTCTGGGCAAGCTGCATGGACTTAAGAAGCACGCATAAGTCAGTTGCATGGGCTGAACAAATTATTTAAATGCACTATGAATGAAGGCAGTGTGCTACATAGAAGCCCAAAGAGTGGCACTGTGTCCAGCATAAAGGAACATTGATTTGTCCACAAAGCAACACAACACATCCTCTATGGTAACAAAATATAATTTAGTTATTTGAATATTTGCCAGTCCAATGTTAACAAAAGTGTAACATTTTTTTTGTGTGTCTTTCGGCTTTTCCTGGTTAGGGGTCGCCACAGCGGAACTCCGGTCCGCTAATGACTGGCAGTAGATTTTTACGTGCCGAGTTGCCGGCCCTGATGCACAACTTTCAACGAAGGTACGCCCATTCACGCATGTCTCCACACAGAAGACGCTCTAACTGAGAATCGAACATGACAACGTCTTACTGTGAGGCGACAACACTACCGCAGCACCACCACCGTGTAACATTATGTTTCATAAATATAATGCTATAACAATTTTCCCTGTTGCTAAGAATTTCATTGGTCCTTAGAGAAATTGTAAAAGGAGATTTACTTTATATGTAAATATTTCTGCTTTATAACCATCTGATTATTTAAATAACAGAAATTAAATTGCTTAATGACCTTTCAGAAAAGATAGGCCAGCTGGCCATATTTATATGACAATTTTTCCCGCTCTAATGCACGTGTAGCTAGGCAGCTACCATTTTTCAATAATATGGCTCATGTAATCATCAGCAGGGAATGTTTCTCTGCATCTTCCTTAACAAATGCTTCACTG